>NW_009608791.1:0-57964 GCF_000690535.1 Cariama cristata
CCAACCAAACCGTTCTATGATTCTATAAAATACATTTTTTTTGATCAGAATATCAGAAATTTTGGGTGTTAATAGTATTTCTGTGAACAATAAAATATTTTGCCTTTTTTTTTAATTTAGCATGTATGGAAAATAGAGCATTATTTTCATTTCAGATATCACCATTTTATGCAAATAGGAGCAAACTTCTACTGTATGCTTACAGAGATGATTTCTGTTAAACAGATCCAGTTGGATGCATGATTGAATTCCTAAGTACAGTTTTAATTATTTTTTTTTTCTTGGTCTCAGAATCTCTTTTTCTTTTTCTATGCAGTGAATTTGCAGAGCAATTTGAGATCCAGCTGACAGGAGCCACTGGTGGAGCAGTCCTTGGGCTCCACCTAGTGAGCCAGGTCACTATTGCTAAAAGTGACTCCCCCCAGGGCATCGTCCGATTTCTCAATCAAAGTCGAATTATTCTTCCCAACCCTGATACACCCACGGCAGTATCCCTGGTGCTGGAAAGGGCTGGAAGATTTTTAGGGGAAACACAGGTGGGCCCTGGCTGTCAAAGACTGGATACTTTCCAGTGACTAGGTCAAAAATCTGCGTTTTCCTTCAAGAGCTTCTTTGTGGCTGATTTCTAGTAGGATAATTGCAGATTTTTATTAAACGTTAATTGCATATAGTTGCAGTATAACAGAAAATGTTATCACCCTTTTAATCTTCTCTTTCTCCTCCTGCTTGCTTTCTTTTATTATGGTCTTTTTTACTTTGTTTTGGACTAATTCCTGATACCATTGAAAATATGGTTAATTTCATGCACCAACACTAATTTAATTTATTTCAGTTGAATTACTTCCTAAAGCTGGTCAGATTTTTTTCAGTAAATTATTTACTAGGAGTTTTGTAGATTTTTTTTTTTTTTCTCTAAACAGGCCACTGACAAAGTGAAGGTACAAATATGAACCAAGATAGGACTTTCACAGTCTTGGCAAATGACGGAAAAATTGGCATTAAAGGCCGTTAGCTGGTCTTCTCCTAAAAGTTGCCTTAGTCTTCTTTGACTTTCTCTAGGTGTCGTTGGAGAAAACTGGAAAACAATTGAATGGCGAAAATAATAATTTTGAAGTGCTGAACATGACCTCCTCAAAAGCAATCTAATATGTGGGAAATTTTGAAAATATTCTATCTTTAATCAGACTGAAGAAGTATGAATCATAATTTGAAAGATTAAAAACTTTCATTGCAGAAAATATTTGTCATTTTCAGTCTTGATATCACATTTCACAGGGAATGGTTTTGATCATGAATACTCATTTGGGGAGCAAAACTAATTATAAAAGGGAGAGAAACAGAAACTGGCCTTTTTCTTTCCTGTTATGTGCTAAAGAAATCTCAGTTTCTCTTCTTTTCTGTAACTAATATCTAAAATTTAATAAACTGGCATTGTGGCTAACTAACACTTCAAAATTTCCATTTGTAATTTGTCATGTTTATTTTTCCAAAGGATTATATAACTTCCTACATCAAATTCATTATGAATATTTTGTATTCTGTATTAACAGTGAAGATTTAAACATAGCTGGTTACCAGATACAAGAATTTTTATGTCACTTGTGCTACTCTGTCATTTCTCCCCCTAGGAGACTATTATAATGTATCACCACTCTAAATCTGAAACTGGTGTTTTCCACAGATTAATTGGGACATCTTGGGACCCAATTCAGAAGAGATTTTACCTCCCCTGAATAGTGACATTGGTGACCCTGTGAATGGATCATTCTATTTTGGAGAAGGAGAAGGAGGTCTGAGAACTATTAATCTACAAATCTATCCTCATGAAGAAGTTGAAGTTGAGGAGATCTTCATTATTAGACTGAGTCTTATGAAAGGTGAAACAGAAATAGATCCTAAAGCAAACAGCATTACACTAATAGTAAGTCATTGTTGCTTTTCTTTCTCAGATCTCTGTTGATATTGGTATTTATCCTGCAAAGCTTTTAAAAATTAATCATAATGATTGCATAGTTTCTCATTTGACTTTTTTGTCCCTGGTACTACTTAGGCATATTGTTACAACTTCACTTCTTAAAAAAAAGGCAAAGAATCTATCAGTAAAAATTGATACATAAGCCCTGACCTGGCCCTTTTATTTTCAGATTTCTGTGATTCTCTTTAGAGAGAGCATGGATTGGGTCCTCATTTCTAAATGTCGATTTGATGTTCATCCCTTCCTGCCCTTTTCTTCTCCTTCAGCTATCAGATATATAAGAAGGGAGAGAATCTGACTATTGCAGAGCAAGAAAAATGCAAAGAATTGTGGGGGAAGGCAGAGGGAGGTGTCAAAGACAAATTATTGCTCTTGAGATACTGCAGCTAAGGAAATATTTATAAGGCTGTTATAAGAAGCCCACAAAAAAATAAATCTTTCCTAGAGATGGGATTTTTTTTCTGGTCTGTTGAATGTTGATGGAATTAGCTCCTATTTCCACAGACTCCTCAGTTTCTCCTTCAGGGACCCAGGTTTATTCCTTGGACTGGAATGTTTCACCCTGCATGCCAATGAATTGGCTTCTCAATATGCACTGATGTTACAACTCCATTGTAAGTCAGTTCACTATGAGCTCTTGTTGCAGCCAGTGATTCACTCAGGTGGATCTGGATGAGCTCTATGCCAGAGGGCTGAGTTTGCAAACTGATAGTGTTAGAAGAATTTCTGTACACTAGCCCAAGGTGCCTGAGTGTTTTCTGCTTTAACATCGAAATAGTCAGATACAACATTTGAAATAAACCTCTGTCCTTTTCTTCATTGGACAGGGGGATGGAAAACTGAAAAGGGGACATTCATACTTTCTCTGCTGTCTCTTAATATCATTTTGACTCCTGTTCAATTTAGATTGTGCTTAAACTTCTTTATGTATCACTGTAGGATTTTCTCTCAAAAGAGCAAGTTACCCATAGATTTCATATAACACTCTTGATTTATGTGCATGTGCATGTTTGTGTGTGAGCATGCATGGACTTGATATCACTCCTTTCTCATAACTTGATGGTCCTATCTGCTGGCTTTTTTTGTTATTCTCTCAGTCTCTCATCGAACTACTAATGCGCTCTTGAATCTTCTTAAGCGGAGAAAACTCAGTAGGAAGAGCTAATAGATACACGCCCTGTAGGATCTAGCAATGAAAATCTTAATGGTTTGTAGAAGAATACAACTTGCTCTACATTTCTGAATTTTTGTTTGTTTGTTTACAGATACAGAAGTTTGGTGATCCCAATGGAATTGTACAGTTTGCTCCTGAATCATTAACTGAGAATAACTACACAGAACCCTCAGCAGTGGAAGGACCACAAAGCATTACACTGTTTGTCAGACGGATTCAAGGCACTCTGGGAGACATAACGGTATTCTCACTCTTTTCCTACTAAACAGTATAATCTGAAATCATCCTCAGTATCAATGTATGGAGGAATACCTTACTCTGTGCCTTTCAATTGCTTGTTTCTCAACTTCACTTTTGAAATGTTGCATTTTAAACTAAATTTAGCAAGGGCTCAGCCCTACTGCTTGCAGTTTGGAAAGTCAGATTCAGTCTCCCCTGGTCAGGGAGAAAAAAGAAAACCAGTACTGCAATGCTTCTCTCACTTTCTGTCTCCCTGTCCCCCTGTGCTTTTGATGGGAGAACAGAAGAGACTATACTTTCTTAGTGAGCTTTCTTTGAGATCATCACAATTTACTTTTTTCCCAGCCTTTTTTAAAGGTAAGAATGAGACTTTTTTGAACCATCAGTCACATAATTGTTTTTTACCTAAAGATTTTCAGAAATAAGCATATTAACAGGTACTCATTTAATTTTTTTAAAAACTCAATTAATAAAAGCATCTGCTGTGTTTAATGAGAACTCTTCACCCCTTTCTGATGTGAGGAATCTTGGAAACAGGAAAAACAGCAAGGAAATGTTGGTGTGAAAATAGAAATAGCAAAAAAATTTTCAGAGATTCTGTATAGTTTTACATAAATCTTCTGAAGATATACAAAGGAAATCTTTACATTCATAGTACTTTAGAGGAATAACACACTATTTTGTAAGATATTCTGTACTTCTTTCTATGCATACCTAAATCAATTTTTATTTTTCTCACTTGAAACCCATCTGTTCCATATCCTATCTATACTGAATCCTGAATACAAAAGTTTCTGACTCTGTGGGTAATTTCACTTTCTTTTGTTTTGTACATTTTCTAAACTCGTTTCAGGTTTACTGGGAAATACATAGTGAATCTGACATCACAGGTGACTTTCTTGGGACAGAGGGATCTGTTGTCATTGCTGACCAGCAGAGGACAGCTGAGATAATTATCTACCTGTTACCTGATGATGTTCCAGAACTGGATGAAAACTATGTGGTGCAGCTGATTTCAGTAGAAGGAGGAGCAGATTTAGACCAAGAGAAAAGAACTTCAAAGTTCAATGTATTTGCAAATGATGATCCTTACGGAGTGTTTGCCCTGTATGCTGATCAGCAGTCAGTATTCGTAGAGAGAAATCTGGATCGGTATGTTCAGATTAATGTAACTCGGCATGCTGGGGCATTTGGAGAAGTGATCCTTGAGTACCATATCATGTCTCTTCATGAAGAAGTGCTAATTGAACCTGAGAATGAGGTGGGATACCTCATAGTAAAAGATGGTGCCAGCTTTGGAGTGAAAAGGGTGCCAATAAGCAACCAGGTCTGTATTATCCTCTTAGCTCCTATAATATCTGTTGTTTCCATTTGTGTTCATCACAATACAAATGTGCTGGAATAAGGTACTAAACTCTCAATAGTCTCCACTGTGAAGAAGCAGAAAAGAGAGTTTTAATATTATGAATTTCCTATTTATGGAATACAACTGAGTTCAAATATTACATTTTCAGATAATACTTGTAAAATTGCTGCTATACATGTATTCAAATATTCAGTGTTTCCTTCCATCATTGCTTTGTGTTACTATCAGTTCAATATTTTATTATATGTGTGCAAATATTTTCTCAGGTTTCTGTTTTGGATTGTAAATAGTGATCTGTCAGTGCTGACTCATGAAGCAGCAGATAAATTTTCCTGCAGTTCTCTGCGTTCCCTGTTTGTTTGTTATTATTATCACAGTCTTACATCCACACTTACATCCTTTTACATCTGTCTTACATCTTTTTAATCCTAAGAATTAAGATCAAGCTGAGGCCCACTGTGTTAGATACAATTTATTAAAATGGCAATAGTTGCTCTACAAACTCACGTTTCAGCAAACTGCTGGTAAATCACGTTCATAATATTGATGTTTTAGCTCTGTTTCTTTTGAGAAACATAATCAACAACACATTTGTCTTGAAAGCACTGGTTTTTGTATGCAAGTAAAACAAAATCTGCATTGTTCTGCTATTTAATTCTTTGAACTGATGGATATAATTTTTAGTGGAATTAAATTTCTACCTTTTAAATTAAATTCTTTTTCTCAAAGGCATTTATTTTACTGGGCTTGAATTTTACTGTGGAACTGACTAATGTAAGCCTGGTTAGAGGAAGTGCCAAGGATGTGCCTAAAATATTAGGAAAAGCAAAATCGACTGTTCTGCTTATTCCTGAGGAAGCTGCCAATTCACAGGTCAGTAGACTGGCTGCTGTGTAACATTTCTACCACAGAAGGAAGGTACACTTAATTACGAAAGATAGCTGCTATAAGAATTGTCTCCTTAAATTTTTCATCATTGCAGCCAATCTAATGACTGACAAGACTTTTCCAGTTATTACTTGTACTGTATATTATCTTTTCTGTGACACAAATTCTTATAGAAATGTGTTAATACAGTTTGAAAATGTCTCTTGGTCTATAAAATGTAAATAGTGTAAATATTATGGTTAAATTGTACTTTTGTTTACATGAAATGGGAGCTCTGAGACTTAAAGGAAAATAACTAATTCTAGGCAATGTTATCCCTTTAAGTATAGCAGCCCCAGAGTAGATAACAGCATGTATGCAGTATTATATGCAAAAATAGATGGAGGTCATGCTGGGGTTTAATGCAGTTGACAGTATATTTGGCTAATCATTGAGTGGGAAATTTTCCATTTGTCTGCTTTGTATGAGAGCAAGGAAAAAGAATTTGCCTGTTCTAGTATGGTATATGTGCTACAGTTCCCTTTTTGTGTGTCAGGCAAAGACATCAGCATGATGAGTTTTTATCTCTTAAATTTTGTTGAAGTTCTTATTTAACAATTTTAGTTGTCTTGAAGCACTGTTCTGTCTTTTAATTTGTAATTGAACTTAATTCAAATAACCTTTCTGTAAACATTGTTTACTACCATGTATCCATTTATCATTGCTTTTAGAATGTGGGAATTATCGTTTCAGCCCCATTTGCAACTCAAAGAAAAAGTAGATCATACTAGCAAGAATAATTTTGTGAGCAATGTCATGTGGCAACAACTTACTTGCTTTTCACTGGATACATGATTAATGATTTATTTTAGACCTACGTGTATATACATAATACCACAGATATTGCCTGTGAGCATTAAGAGCAAGTTAGTTTGTTTTCCTTTTAAACAACAGACACAGAATGCTATATTCAGTCTTTTTAGTACTGAAATGTCAGTCATACTGTTTCCTTTTTCCTGAGATCTAATTCTGAGAAATCCAAGATGTAGAAGTATTGAAAGAGTTGTGAAGGAAATATGTATATATATACACACACGCATCTATCTATATGCATGCATAGTTATTGTAAAATGCCTGTTTTATAAAATATAGTACACTTTCACATATGTTATTGACCATTTTTATTCAACTTTGTTTAATAAAATCTACTATGTTTCCACAGGTTGGCTTTGAATCTGTGGTTTTACGTCTTACAGACATTGTAGCAGGGACTGGCCAGGCTGTCATAACCAGAAAAGGAGTTTACGGCTCTGTAATAGTTAGCTGGATTTCAGGATACCCACCAGACCTAATCACTGACTTTGCTCAGCCAGGCAATATTACTCCTCCATTTGGTAAGTACTTGTCTGAGGAAACAGATACGAAAATGGCATAAGTGATGATACCACCTTTTAGTTATTTGTACCTCTACATTATTCTTCTATTAATGATAAGTCATTAGAATGAAATTGTATGGTCTGATTTTTATCTGTAAGGATTATGTTTATTTTATAAGCAAAAAAAGAACCAAGCTTCATAGATACTTGGGAGTGTCTGGGAGGTAGACACAATGCTGTGCCCCTGAAGGACGGCTTTATATAGGAAAGACCCTTACCATGCAGATTTCTTTTTCCTAAATAGAGTGGAATTGTGATTAAAGTCCCTATCTCAGCATGTTCTCAGACAAAAAGAGGATTCCTATTTAGTGATTTTGATTTGTGCCCTCTCTTTTCTTTCAGGTACTGTTGTATTTTCCTCTGGTGAGCAAAGTAAAGTAATTCCATTTCAGGCTACTCCAAGCCTAAATAAACATGAGTCATTTGCCATCACTTTAACAGCAGTGCACAGCAATGTGTCTGGTGGGGCTCGCCTGAGGTAAGGACATTACTTACACTTCTGAGTTGCACAGATGCTGTAAGAAGTATGATCTGTGTACAGGCATACACCTTATACAAATTCCTATTATAGTATAGGTAGCTATCAAGTTGTAGTACCTTCTTTGATAAATTTGTATGTCTTGTCTCAGATGGAAACAATTGTCAGTACTGCAGATCTGACCTGATCAGAACTGAGGCTTTTCTCCAATTCCAGTCAATTTCATATCACTGGGATCCAAGGTGCCTAGAGTGTGTCTAGAATGATGGAGACAGTTAAGAAAATGAAGAAGCAAGATTGACAGTTTTAGCCAGGAAGCTGAAGAATGAAAGCAGCTCTTAACAGTTTTCATTAGTGTCCCTAAAAATCCGTATTTAGAAGGTCTTAGATAGCAAACATTATTTAAAATAAATAAGATGAAACAAGAAATGCTCTGAAAACACCTAATTTATATAACTCCCCCTTTTTATTATTAAAACCGAAACCATTACATTTAATGTAGTTTTCCATCTCAGGTAAGTTGTTATCTACTCTTCAAGCTATTTTCTTTTCATTCTTCCTTGTTCATTGCTAGCTAAAAGTGGTATAAAAAGAATGGACGCAGAATAACACTGCGTATGGAGAAAGGTATTGGCTTCACCATATCACGATTATACTGGCAAATGTGAAGGAAGTAAGGATTGAACTGGATGGCTAAACTCCTGAGACTGACCCCTTCTCCTAGGCTTGTCTGTCCTGTGGACTGGTGTCCTCATAGCACCTATTTACCGTGTGAGTCAAATACCTTGAGTATACGAGAATGACCTTTCCTAGAAAACTTAAGGCTACATCCCACAAGAGGTAAAGCTGACAATTACACTGGAGAGTTTTTGGCTCCCTTAGTGGGAAAGGGTCTAGTTTGTTAACCAAAATCACTCACTGTAATTGTAGTGCCTTTGGTAACCTCTGGCACAGAATAATGAGTCAGTTCTAGAGTTAATTGTAAGACCCAAGGTTTAGCAAAGAGTAGTACTCTCTATGCTGATTTTCTAATAAGAAGGGGCTATATTTAATATGAACAAAGTAGAGCTTAAATTTATATTGATAATAGGGCTTAGATCTGGAAAAAATTACTGTGACTAATGTTGTAAGGGGGCAGTTAGTATTTCAAAGCTCCACTATAAGTTTTAAAAAACCCTTCCCTTCCTTCTCTAGCTTCCTGACAAAAACTGTAGATCTGCTAGCATCTATCTACTCCACTGTTTTCCCTTGGTACAGGAAGTTTGTTCAATAGTTAAAACTGGTATTACTTGGAGTGGCTGTATTGTAATGTATCTCCCTGCATTGTGTCCACAATAGAAAGACATCATAATTTCCTTTGCCTCTCCATTTTCTCAGGAAGACCTTATTTTTTTAATCCTTTACTCTGTATCCTGTGCTGTCTCAGGATGCGTTAAGCCCGTGGAGGGCTGTTTGATCCAATCATTGCAAAAACATTTTTTCAGGGAACCTCTTTACATCTTGCTTTGTGTCGTTGCTATTTCTACCCTCTACTGTTACACATTTTTTAAATCCACTTTCTTACAGCCATCATTGATTGTTCACTGGAAATCATTCTGCTTGGATGTTTTACTTTTCATACTTCATATTTGCTCTCTCAGCTTTGATCTGTTTTCTGTTTCAGATCAGGGTTTACAATAGCTGAAATTGAGCCAATGGGGATCTTTCAATTTGCTCTTAACTCAAGATACGTTTCAGTTGAAGAAGATGTTCAGACAGTCACACTATATGTCCAAAGATTGTTTGGTTTTCAAAGTAATCTCACTAAACTGACATATCAGACCATTCCAGAAAGTGCCAAACCACTAGAGGACTTTATACCCATCTACAACGGAGAGCTTATGTTTCTACGTTTTCAGACAAGTGCTGTGATAGAAATATCAATAATTGATGACAGTGTGTCTGAAATGGAGGAATATTTTTTTGTAAATCTGACTGCTGTGGAAATTTTGGATGTTCAACCTGTGAATCCTGCATGGAGTCCACGTTTGAATACAGCTTTCAGTGTTGCAACAGTTAATATCCTGGCTAATGATATTCTTCATGGAATGCTGAGTTTGGGGCCAGAGTTTATTTATGTTGAAGAAGATGCAAACAACAGTACCCCCAACACAGTGATACTTCATATCAGAAGGACCAAGGGTTTTACTGGGGATATTGAAGTAACTGTTAAAACCTTTGGGGGAGTGGGTGCACAGAGTGGAGTAGATTCATATGTTTTTGGAAATCTCTATGGAAAATCAAACTTCACATGGGCAATGGAGGGAGAAGATTTTGAGGAACAGTCAATCTCTCTGACTTTGCTGGATGGACAAAGAGAGAGCAAGGTGTCCATAGAAATTTTTGATGATGATGAGCCTGAAGGACAGGAATTGTTTTATGTTTTCCTCTCAAATCCTGAATATGGAGCTCAGATTGTGGAAGGAAAGGATGAATATGGATTTGCTGCTTTTGCAACAGTAATTATTGCAGGTATTATTTTTTCCGCCAGAAAATTAGTAAATACATCTGAATTAAATAACAGTAAATAACTGTATGTTCTCATGGAAATATTCATGTAAAGACTGGAATTCTATTTGATAATAAGCAAGGTATTCTATTCCCAAATCTCGAGTTTTCCAGATTAGAGGAAGCATCTAATGCACGAAGCTCCCCATGCATGCCTTAGCAACATAGCTTAAAATACATTTGTAGATGCTGCTTATTGCTGTTCTTGACCTGTTTTACTTCATAAAGGGAAAAGGCCAAGCCTGAGTGTTTTTCTTGCAGATGTAATAGCGTTGCAGGCTTTTTTGTTTTTCTTTGTCATTTTGTCACTTTTGCATTGTATGGAGTTTGTACAAAGTATAAAAAACCAGTTTCCGTTTTTGTTCTTTGATACTATGCAGTTCATATCTGCAGTGTAGTCATCCTCTGCTTCTGCAGATGGAGGATAGGAATCGGCTTACATAGACACAAGGGAAAAATTTTTCTTTCAGTCACTGCATGCTACTGTGAGAAAGTGATGTCAAATCTCCAATTTCCCTTAGCTTTTAGATATCTATCAAACTTAGCATTTGAATATAAAACAAGTTTAACCGCAATATAGATTAAGTTTTAGAAACAAGTTGGGAATGCAACAGTTTAGGCTAATCAAGAAAGTTATATGTAAGATCCAACATTTACTGGAAGTTTTGTGTGTTTAGATAGTCTTAACAAAACAAGGTCGATTTTGAGAACCAGAGTTAAACTGTGCTGTTGGATGAGTGTATGCAGCAACCAAGACCATATGCAAGTACAGAGCGTATAAAACATATCTTCCCTTCATGTGCACTGTCTCTAGAATTCACTGTGCAAATAACCAGTTGCCTGGATGTGCAAGTTAAGCAAAGAAGTATGTGCATAGGCACTGGCTAGAATTTGAACTTGTATTGAATCCCACGGAAGTGGTATACCTGCTCTAGAATTACACTCTGAGTACAATAAGTACATAAAGTAAGATCAAGAGACAATTTACATTAAGGAGAAGGGTGAAAGCATGTATCTGTATTTAAGTGTATAGATAGAAAGATACCACAGGTTAAATATTTGTGCATGTGCATAAGCAAACATGCCATTTCTGTTAATCTTCAGTATATATATTGACATTTGATAAACACTGGGTCAGAATTAGATTGCTTTTTCAGTTGCAGAGTAAAGTCATGATTACCTGTAAGGAGAAATCCTTTAGAAGCAAGATTTAATGGGACACTGTGAAGACATTAGTTTCCCCTCATTAACTCTGTTTTTTTTCCCTTCACTGCTGTTTTGCTGAAGTTATTTACATTCCCGTGAGAACAATGCAGTATTTCGCAGCTCCTTAGTTCCATACACTGAATTAAAGATGCAGGAGAAAAGTTTTTGTAATAATTTGGGAAGATGAATAGGTTCAACAACGTTATAGGCCGGATGAATAAGCAAGCTAAAGTCATGTCCTCAGAAGCCCATCTTTATCCCATAACCTACTATGGCAATGCTGTCCACGTAGGGGCACACTGAGGCCAATTTCTGTTTAGAAAGAATATGTTTTAGGTTATGGTGAACATAAAATAATATAGCTCAAGTGATATCTCATAAGGGCATTATAAGCAAGGGTTTTGACACCGTTCTGGACTACTGTAACATCTGGTCTCTTGAAGTCAAGGGACACAGAATTCAGTCAGTTTGCTGAATGCTGCTGAAAATACAAGCTTATGTGCATAGATGGTGCCAGGATTCACATAAGGAATTTACTTTCAAAATTTCTTATTCTGCTGGTTAATATAAAATTTGGAAATGACTACATTTGAAGTTCTAGATAAGTATGGAGTGTAAATTAAGAACAGAAATATTAAAAGAAATTTTCTTGAGGCATCACCAAATGGTTCGTTACAGCATGGATTTGATACCTAGTTTTTTATTTTTTTTTTAGCAGTTATCCATATGGAAATTATAATTTAGTCTCAGCTTAACTTTCTTACTAATTACTTTCATGGACTGGTTCCTATATAGGAAGTGATCTCCAGAATGGCATTTTGGGATTCATTCCAGAAGTACAAAGTGGTCTTGTACTTGATGAAGACTCAGAAAACAGAGAGGTGATGCTGATCGTCTCAAGGCAACCAAACAGGTGCAGGCAACAGCTAATCAAAGTGCATTCCCCACACTCTGTAATATGCTGTGTTGAATCACAGAAGCTGCTGTTACTGTTTATCATAGAGTTTTATAATAAAACTTTGCCTTTCAACTCCTTTAATAACTTCCCAGAATTTGGCAAGTGCACTTTTAAGTTGTGAATGTGATTAGGTCTGTCACTGTACTGGTATAAAGCAGAAACGAAAAAACAAAATATTTTCCAACTTATACCATAAGGCAGCAAATGTGAAAGTTTTGCTAAAGATAAAATATTTGCAGTGCTAAAGGTGTAACTCAAATGCTTATCAAGTGTAATATAAGTAGGTATGAATACTAAAATGAGCAAGTAGTTACTTAAGTGTCAGTACTATGCTTATGTCTTCATTCACACAGATACTGGGGTTTTTTTAATTAACATGTATGTATGTTGCATATTTATGTGTACTTTAAGCAAATATGCTCAAGTACTCTAAGTTCCTTAAACTTACAGGAAAGATAAATTCTGCCTGGCTTTCCAGGCAAATGGATACTGTAGTATTAAGGAAAGTACTTGGGCACATACTTGTCTTCCAAGCACCAATGTCTCATATTCATCTGATCTCATGTTTTCTGAAATAAAAAATGACAAGAATCTAGGTGCCCTAAATGCTTTATTTTCTTCCTGTGTTAGTTTTTGATGATCTGAACAGATTTTAGGGGAAGGAATTTAAATAAAAAGAGAGAATTTTTCATCTTAAAGCAATTTTCCCCAGTGGTAAGTTTTGAATAATAAGATGAAACGTGTGATACCTCTGTGGTTTGTGTTTCCTAAAGCAGCAGTGCTCTCAGTACATATATACTCTTTTGATTTGCTTATAGGGCTTTTGAAGATGTGAAGATCTTTTGGCGTGTGACCTTTAATAAAACAGCTGTTGTCCTTCTGAAGGATGGCATGAACTTGGAGAATGAACTTGTATCTGTGCTGGGAGCCACTACCTGCATGGCAGGTCAAACAATGTGCAACATCTCCATTGAAATAAAACCTGATAATGTAAGTAATTATTGCTTGTTTTTGTACAGCACTATGACGTTGAATTGCAATTTATCAAGATGAAAAAATCTCTCTGATCCAGAGGAACCGATAAGCAGTTTGAAGATGGTAACTTGATATCTGCTTGGTTCCTCTGGAAACATAATGTTTATTTACAGGCTTGTAGTACCTCCATTGTGACTGGTAAAAATTTGGGAAGGAGATGAATATTTAGTTTGAAGAGTAAATTGCAGAGCTCAGATTTTTATAGAACAATAAGAAAAAAAGAATGGAGTTACTTCAGTGAGATGCGTATTCATATACTGGACTCTTATCCTTCACACAGTAGATTTTTCATCTATCAAAGCACTTCTTAGAGTGGTTTATGGAAAGCATATCCTGTAAGTAATAGCATCTCATCCAACAAAAAACTTATATTGCAACTTGTACATAATTTTACATGCCTAAATGTAGCACAATGATCTGTGAAAACTACTCAGTCATAAAGCTGCGTCAGTATCTCTGAGTGTCTAAAAGTCTGTCAGTGTGCACATCCAGTGTGTGAGTGGCGAAGTTCAGTTTAGCAGCCATCATCCACTAAACCCATTTGGCATTTGTTGGTTGAGTATGCCTAAGCCTAAGACCCTTAAGAGGCCCAGCTGGCACTCAGGAATGCATACATCATTGAATTAACACAAAGTGCAGCAGCATTCAGTCATTTTTATTGAAAAGAGAAGGCAAAAAAAAATTTTTGTGTGAACATCTAGTGGTTAGAGCAGTCCCTTAAGAAAGGAATGATTAATGTTTGCCATTTTTTCCTAGTGAAGAGTTTGAAACTTTCCAAGGAATTATCCTAACAGCCAGGCTAGTGACAAAGCTGAGGTCTGGGGAATGGAAAAGGACAAGATGGGAAGGTTTCCACAGTTTTTCTGACTACATTCTAGAAAATAACACAGGATGTAGGATGTGGGAAATAGTGATTTCCCACTAGGGAATAGGGTGTATTCTCTTAGTTCAGTAAGAGGGCCATTTTCCTTCTTCATCTTCAGAGCCAATGAATAAAATATATACATGAATGGGGCACAGCCTGCCTCACTGAGTAAGCTGGGATTTTGAACCTGTTTAGGGCAAAGGAGTGATATCATTATTTAATGACAGCAGTGCAGCAGCTGCAGCGACATGCAGTTGTACCACATGAAGCACAAGCGTGTGCTGCTCTAACAGGTGCTAATGGAAGGCTAAAGGTCCCTATGGCATTCCAGTAAATTTGTGCCAGTCATCAATTAGTCAAGATCATTCCATTTAAAGAATTACTTAACAGCAACTCAATTAAAAATATATGGTATTTAAACCCCAAATATTTCCTAATTCTTCTTCCAGTTCTTCTTCCATCAGATAGCTTATGAATTAGTAACAAATACATTACAAAATGATGAAGTAATAAATGCATTCAATAAATATTTTACATTTTTTTATGGCATATGCATGACATTCTAGCTTTTGCAGGTTTTTACTTAGTCAGCTGTACTGACTTCGTTAGCTAAGAGCTGAATCCTGCTCTCCTAGAATTAAAGTAGAATTTCCAAAAATCCAGAGCTGAAACAAAAAGCTATATTTACTAACAAAAGAATTGTCTTCGATGATCATAATTTTTTTGTAACACTATTGTCTTGTAAAGAACTAGGGGTTTTTTGCAAGTTCACTGCTTCATGAGTGCATGTAATAGGTACAAATAACATATTTGCAATGATTTCTTGAATCTTAGTGATGACATGTCTATTTCTAAACATGTTATGATTGTATTGTAGGTACAAAATCAAACATGGAGCAGAGTGTCATAATTTAATACTGCTACGTTAGTTTCAATAAACAGCATTACGAATGTAGTATTGACTAGGCTAATTCTTTGACATATGAACACTAAAACTCAATAGCCTGTATTTCCACACTGACAGATTTTTCTATATCTTAAGCCTTACAAAAGTCTGTAAGATAGTATCTCTAAACTTTGGGATTTTCAATAAATTCAGTTAAGTGTTCAAGTCTACTGAGATCTGCTTGTAAAAACATGCATAGTATTTAAACAGTAAGGCTGTATGTAAAATATTTTTCAGAACTTTACCAGAATTCAGTACTTGAATACAGTCAAGTTAATTAATTGTGGTTTCAAAACTGCGTATCTCTGTGCAGTGTTTCCTCAGGTGAGTAGGTGTGTACATGCCTTTTTGTAAGGCAAAAAGAAAATGAAAAAGCAAATTCTTCACAAGATGTACATCTATGTAAATCCATAATCTGGAATGTGGAGCTCTTGGAGAGTTTACTGTCATGTATTATGGCAAATTTACAGCCACAATACACGAAAATACATAGCTACTTTATAGCAATAGGTTCAATGTGAAAACCTGACATTTCATTATTGTACATGACAGTGGTGTCTGTTGTAATATTATTTTTAGGATATACTTCATTGTACTTATTGCACGTTTCAGGAAGCATGCTTGTGATAAGTGTTAGTACAAGTAACCCATTGTGTGTACAAAATAATATATCTATTTTTAAAAAGTGAAAGTAATTAGTAGGTCTTATAATGATATGAAAATCATCCCTCATTTACAGGTACCTGAATTTGAAACATATTTTTTTGTTGAGCTGTATGGTGTAAGCACAGGAGCTGCATTGAACAGCAGTGCCAGATTTGCTTTTATAACAGTCCTTGAAAGTGATGCTCCTCATGGTTTAGTATATTTTGCTGTGGGATCTCGTTTTGCTGTGGCTCATAAGAGGACAACTTTAATCAGTCTGCAAGTGCTTAGAGATTCTAGTACATCAGTAACCACAATGGTTAGCTACAGCATGCAGGTAAGACTTTTATTATTATTTTTATTATTTAACTTAAATTTATCATTATTTTTAACATTAAATCATTGTTCATTCTCTAATGTAAATGTGACTGTAATTAGCATTTTTTCAGGAAACAGTCAAACATTTGCTGGGCCTATATGGTCTAGTTTCTTTGATTTTCCATTAGCAAAAAGAACTTGTTCTCATTGCATTGTCAAGGATGCTTTTGGTCGTAGTACCTTCCAATAGCATCAAAGACTATGGTCAGTAAGGCATTAAATACATTTCTTTTTTTTGGTTCTAAGGTTCTTATGGGACTCTAGTTTTCAAGGCTTCTTTCTCTGAAATTCAGTTTTTATCATGATGGGTATGACTACAAGATTCAAATACCAACACAGTTGCTGTGTTAGGTCACGAATTTATTAATACACAGAGCACACTTAGGAAAAGCGAGAGAGAACTTTTAACAAATTTCATTCCATTTTCTTGAAGTACTAAACTTGAAAATTGTTCTTCCAATTGAAAACCTCATGTGCCAAAGTCAACTTTATCATCCCCATTCATTTCTGTTATATTTACATCTCTGACACCAGACTCTTCTAACTGTTGACCCTTTTATCTCTAAATGAGTACCTCATTATTATTAACGGATGCTGAAGATTCTCCTTTAGCAGAAGTAACACAGCTGCAAAACCATGATTCCTTCCACTTCCTTATAGTTGTGAATCCAACATCAGGGCACAGGCTGCAAAATGGGTTCCTCCAAGTTTGCCATCGCATTGGAATACTGCTTAGCCTGATCTACTTTGAACATGTGGGATTTTATGCCTAAAAGCATTGTTTCGGGGGAGGGTTATTGTAACGAAGTGTTGTGTGACCAGTGTACTCACTCTTTGTAATAAAAGGTGTTGTATTCTATTGATATATTGCATACATACCTGTTTTAACTGCATAGGTTTACCTGGTGTTTCCATGCATTTATTATACAGTAGCTGGCCAGTGTTTTAATTAGATTGTGTGATAACAAATTTCTACATTCTTTCCAGCCAAGAGTTCATTATAATTTAGCTGTTAAATGGAGAAGAAATTGCTACTGTCCAGTGTATATTTCAGCTAAAATATAGGGGGCAATTCCTTATCCATTTATATTTTTCATATAACAATCCTTCTTTGGACATTTTATGTTTTGAGGGTCCATGGCCAAGTACCAAAGTATTGGTACTATTGGTACCTGTAAAATAAGAGACAGACAGGAAGCATGAGGTGCTAACTGGAAACAGATATTTGTCTCATTCCTACAAATGTTTCATAAACATTGTTCTTGTCGCTAGTGCTTTCATTACCACTTATTTCTCTGTGTCCTAATTCTCAGTTGGAAGGGATAAACAAAAGGAAACTTCTCACTGGAATTTGCACAGATGATGTAATCATGTTCTAGAGCAATTTTGAACAGATACACACTGCATTGATTTACCAAGTTCTCCTATGAACTCAAAAAATGTCTGATTTATTCCATAAGTAAACTTTAATAATTACAGCTAAATGTTTTCAAAAGGAGTCCAGTATTTCACAAATAAAAATCCTTGTTTTTTACAGTTGGAGACCTTTACTCTAGAGTCAGTATACAATATGTACTAATTAAATGAAGAGATACTCTTGAAAAATCATACATTTGAATAATAGCCCAGAATGTTAGTTTCCACTTAAGGAAAGTTTATTATATTACCAGATGTAATATCAAGGTTATGGCAACTAACAAAAAGAGCAAGAATTTGAAGAATGAAACAGTATCTGCAAACCTCATGGAAGGTAAAAATAGTGTTACTTCACAAGGAAATGAGGCCATATAGCATTCCTAGATAAGTTCATCTGTCTGCCTTGCATATGTATTCTATAGCGTTTGCTTTGCCTTTGGACCTAAATGGATTGTTCTTTTAAATACATATACTGGGACTGAAAATATCATGAACTGATATTAGTTTGAGCACAGATTTCCAAAACCTTTACTTTGCTTTTGTTTAGTTTTTATGTATCTGTAGTGCCTGTCTGTACCCTGAACTGACGGACTTCATGCTGCAGATATAAACTTAACATCAACTGCTCCAGAATTCATCTTATGGATGTGTGAACGTTTCTGTAATTTCTATTCAGTCAGAAAAAATTTGTGATTTTTGTTCTGGAAAAGAAAGAGAGGGATCCTGTTTACTATTGACAGTATAATTAATTCTTTCTGTAGGTTGTTACTAACTGCAAGTGACAGATTACTATTTCAGGAAGATATTTCATTTAATGTAATTGTTATATCGTTCTTCAGTGCATTTTGAAAGAGGACTTCTTTTTTACACATTTCAATTTTACCCTTTTAAAGTATGTGTGTTCTACAGCAGCTGGTTTTGAACAGTTCTATCATGAAGTTACCTAAAACTCTTTTGGTTTGTTTTAAGGAGCTACAAAAAGCTGAACCTGTTGGTCGGACCTTCATATCTCCAGCTGTGGCAGGACAAGATTTTGCCAGATCTGAAGGTTTATTGACTTTTGAACCTGGACAGAGAAATACATTTCTGGATGTGACCTTGACTCCAAAAACAGGATCTTTAAACCCATTTCCTAAACGTTTCCAGGTTGTACTTTCTAATCCCACAGGCGGTGCCAGAGTGGATGACGTGTATGGTATTGCTAATGTCACCATTGTCTCAGATTTGGACTCCTTGCCAGTTTGGGGGCTGATTGATCAACTGCATCAGCCTCTTGATGACACCATTTTACACAGAGTCCTCCAGAATCTGAATGTCAAAGTGGCTACAGAAACTACAGAAGAGCAGCTTACTGCTGTAATGCTTATAATAAATAAGGTAAACCTTTCCTGATCTTTCTTGAACGATCAATTACCTTAATAAGAGTATAACAACACGTTGACCTGTGATGACATCAAGGTTAACATACACAGCAGTAACTCAGAGGCACAGGCTGCAAAGGTAAAAATAGAAATTGTGAGGTCCTACAGTCAAGGAAGAAGTTCCTCTGCCACTAGTTAGGATGGTGGCAGGAAATCAAAAATCAAATAGGTTGAAAAGAGCAACCAGTATTAGTTTTGCATACGTACCTATAGCTCAAGATTTTCTGCTATGCAAAATTTTCCCTTTGGTGCTGTATTTCCATAGACCTTGTTATGGTTTCTGGATGCTCAGGCCACATCTTTGCTGGTTTTAACCCTGGCACAAGACAGTGAGGCCCCAGGTTTGCTCATATCTTCACAGCTGACTGCAGTCAGCACACAAGCAAATCCTACCAGGGCCAGCTGGACTCTGCTGTGCTATTAACCAGGCATGTAGCTTGTGTTTTTTCCTGCAATAGCTTTGAGAATCAGGTTGGCAGGGTAGCTGAGCACTTCAGCATTGCACTAAGTTCTGTGAAAACCCTACGAGTAGTTTTATGGCTTTCTGGCTCTCCTGAACTTGTGGAATAATGCACAGGAGCTGGAAAATGTTTAAATACCTAAACACAAAGCAGTATAACAATATTCATGAACAACAGTTCATTTTTGATAGTTGCCATTTTGACACAGAAAAGAGAGAAAGTAATGTCAGAAATTCTCAGGACTCAATAATCTTTGATTTGCAAAAGAATGAAAAATGCCACATAGTTTCTTTAATAGTCAAATCCATGTTGATAAACATATCTTTATGCAGTTTTGACATAGACTATGTCTCACGCCTTGGCAGCAGTGATCGGAAGGTGGAAAAAATATTCTGAACTTTCAGAATGAAGGTTGGAGCGAAAATAGAGGTCTTACTAAACCGTTCAACATGAGGAAATGTTATAAGCAGATTTCTGTGCATAACATATTGCTTGATTTCTTCTCCTTTCATTAGGTTACAGATGTAGGTGAAAAACAGTTACTCACTGATAAAAGTAGAAGTCTTTTCTATGAGATACTCTGTGCTCTGGCTAGCCCGAAACGCGAGGACACACGAGGATATAGCCTGCTTGCTGAGGCAACAGAGAAGTTTGCTTTTTCCCTTTCAACTGGGATAATGTGTGGATCACCAGGAGAAAGGTTAGTAAACTTGAATTCGTTATATGTTTTGGAAATACATGACAACTTACCAAATAGTGAAAATTGAAATGACATTTTTAGAAAAGGGGCTGTCTGTCATCTAGTATGTTGCATATATGAAGATGTGTTGCACTCTGTCACAATCTTACAAAGTACTTTATTGGCACTATGAGATGGTGTCACAAATAGTTGGTACACAGATACAGGATAGCTGTGGGAGTAGGAGTCAGGAGATCTGGGATGTATTGACTCACCTTTAGCTCAAATATTGCCTGGAAAAGTATTCATTAATCTTGCTAAGAAAATAATATGTAGTTGTATGATGGAGACCTATGTTCTAAGACTTAAATGAGAGTAAGTAATGCAAATTTTCTACTGGCATTTTGTAATTTCTGTGTGCTTGGTTTTGCTCACTTGAACATTATTTAAAATTTTTTTAAAGCTACTTGTAGTTTTTACATGAAGTTCAAATTTCTGGTTTTGTCTGCAAGTGCATAATATCCTGTGGTCAGGCTAATGGGCAGGGGAAATAGGTGACTGCAGAAAGAGATGACACTCATAATTATGAGACAGATGGTTTTAAACAGTGGGTTTCTCCCAGTGTAAATCAATTAAACAACTGATAGTTGAATTTAGGAAAAAAAATAAACAACTTTTTTCCCCTCAGAAAATCAGCATAGTTTAGATTTCTATCTCAATGTCTTTTGGGGATGTAATTTTTCTTGCCGTTTCCTAAGCTGTAGGGGGTATGAGGCCCATGTCAGCCAAAAGACAGTAAATGGCATAAATACCAACACTATCCTGAACAATATCCAGAGCTTGAAAGTTCAAATTCTTTATTCCAAGTTTTTTTGCATCATCCGTTGGGAAAAAGAGGTAAAGCAAGGTCATCCATTTAAATGCCTCTCCTTTTTGCAGACTCATCTCTACATCAAGTTATAAAGATGAGTATTATGATAACCTAGTTTATCATGGAGCGGTTTTGATTGCAGATCATAGTGAGCAAAACCCAAAGCAGAAATGGAGAAGCTGAAATACATAATAATTTAGCCCCTCTTTTTGTTTTCACAGACACTGAAACTATCTGTCATTTAAATGTCATAAAGCCTAAAAATGATGGATGAATAAAGGATTAATTACAAATACATTTTAGAGTCATTCTGTGAAGAATAGTGAAGCTCAGTTCCACTTACCAGCCTTGTTGCTTTTCCATTTCAACAGAGGTAAAAATATTCTTGACAGCTGCCCGTACATTGCAATAATGGCTCACAACTGGTTTCCTCAACAAATCAATGGACACAGATTTGATGGAAAAGATGGGGATTCTATTCAAATACCTGAACATTTACTAGAGGTCTCTGTTGTATTATCGCCTCCTCAAGAAGAGAATTGTGAATCTGTACAGTTCACAGAATACAGCAGTCAGCAGTGGTTCCTTACTGGAGATAAAGAGCTTGCCTTGAAGAACAAGGTTTGAAGATAATGCAATTTTTTTTTTCAAGAAATTAGTTTAATTTAGATATTGCTCAAACCATCTTAAATGTATTTAAAATAACATGAACATTTTTGTCTGTGTGTCTGAATGAAATCAGCACTGATTGTTGAATTTTAATATTAAATTTGTATTTATGTTGTATGTGTTGTTTCAGGTTTTTTCTATGAGTTTGAAGGGTCGGAGTTCACACCCTTTGAAAGATAACAATGAAGTAATTTATCGGATTTATGCTACAGGAAGTCGGATTGTTCCACAGAAGTCTCTATGTCTCCTCTGGAATCAAGCTGCTGAAAGGTTATTCTGTTAATCTGTTTAGTTTTCCAGTTTCTACCATGAACACGTATATTTGCCTAAATTGTGATAACTCCGATTAGATAATTTCCAAGTATAAAATTGATCCATTTACTATTTGTCTTTTTTCCTTGATTTTTCTGACCTCTGTACCGGCACATAAAACTTTCTGTATAATAAAATTCTTAGTTGTTCTAGCTCAGACATTTCTCAGACTTCTACTCCTGACTTTTTTCACCAAAATACTGTTTAGATTATGTAATGATGTGTTAGATAATGCCTAACAAAACAAGGCCATAAATCCCAGAAATGCATCACTTCATTAATATTAATGACTTTGTGCTCTTCACAATTGTTATCAGAGAACACTTCAAGTCCATTCTTACAGAAGTAAAGAATTACACCTGCATCTCTGGTATTGCTTCAAGTCACCAGCTGAGAATGTTCCTAACTTGCTAATAGCCACTCTTTTCTTTGGGTCTATGAAAGACACTGTGTAAGTGAACCAAAAAACCCCCAACTGTTAAGGGGCAGAATAGGGATTTATGTGGACCTGTATCCCGTCTCCAGTAGTGACTAAAAGTAAATGCCCAGGGAAGAGTAAGATCAGAACAAGCAGAATAGTAGTTCGCCTAATACTATACCCTCTAGTGACTCTATGAGCTGAATGTGATTTTGTGTATTTCATACCTCAAATGATTTGTCTACCACAAACTTATCTAGTCTTTCCTTGCATCATCCCGAATTTCAGCACATCTTTTGACAAGGAACTCTATAGGGCATCATTTTTTTTTTTTTGATTATTTTTAATATTGTTCCTACTAGCTTAAGTTGATGTCTCCTGGTTTTTAGAAGAAATGGTGAACTGCTGATCATTTTCCATTCTTGTTGCTACTCATACCATTTAAAACCATGGAATAAAGTTTTCTGTGTATACTCTTCAATGCTCCATTATTTGATTAGCCTGTCTTTCCTGTTCACACAGTAGAAATGAATTTGAAGAGAACTATGTTCTGTATCCTGCTGAGATCTAGTTGGTTTAGACATTACTTCATTAGACTGACTGGATTATATCAGTCTGTCATTGATATAAACTATTTCTCTTCAGAAAGGAGATGCAGCAGAATTTACCTGTCTGCTCTCCTTTTATCTAGACACTATATCACAGAGCAGACGTGATTTCCACTAGAAATGGCTTAAGATGTCACTTGTAGTATCCTTTTTCAAAATCAGTTCAGCAATACTGAAAGAAAATAAAACATTAATTTTAGTTTCAAACCAACAAATAACAGTATCAAATGAAGTGTTCATAATGGGGTAAAGTATTGTGCAAATTAAGTAACAAGCTATTTGAAAAGTGTGACAGACCTGTAAAGCTTGCAAAAGTTTTAAAAACATGGCCACAAAAATTCTCTAGTGAAAAAAATGTTCATTATTATAGATTTACAATTTTGTTAATTATAAAAGTAAAAAAAAGGTGATAAATAGTGTTTTAATTTCATGTAAATGTGCTATTCTGAGACCTTCACCTGAATGATTATACAAAACACCTATACAATAGTTTAGAAAGCTTGATATTTCAGAGATACAACAACAATTTTCAAGCCTCCTTACCATGTAAATTACACAAGTCCATTTCCAACTTTGTGAATCTTTTGTTTTGCAGCTGGCTGTCTGATAGCGGGTTCTGCAAAGTGGTTGATGACACGTCAGACTATGTGGAATGCTCTTGTTCTCACATGTCCATTTATGCAGTTTATGCCCAAACAGATAACTTGTCTTCATACAATGAGGCTTTTTTCTCTTCTGGATTCATCTGCATTTCGGGTTAGTTGATTTAAGAGTTTTCTCTTACTGATGGCCAGTAAGACTGATCGATTTTTGACATATTTAGTAACTGATGACAAATTTTTTATTTGGAGGGGTATTAAAGGAGTGTTAATTAACTTAATGATATTAAAGTTACCATCTGATCTGGTATTTGCACACTGACAAATTTTGCCACTGAAAAAAACATGTCCAGCAAAACAATATATTTCCTTATCATGTTTTATTGAACCGTACAAGAGAGAAATATGTCATTCATTTAAGGGGAAGAAACTTAAAATCCTAGATTCGCCTGCATCTCTAGCAGCAGTTCAGTTGTCCTCTTTGTCAGATCTTTTGGACATTTCTCTATGTAGCCAGAAAGATATTTGACCATTTACACTCAGAAGTGATAACTTGAGGGAGATAGATTCCACATCACCCATGTAGAATTCCATTACACTCTGCTGCCTAACTGCTACCTGCTATCTTGGGAGAAGCCCAAGGATTTAACCTATGAGGATCATGACTCACTTCATTGACAACTACGATAGCATTTGCAGAAGCTGCAGAACGTCAGGCAAGAAGTAGGAGATGTAAGTTTTAAACTCCGCTTGGCTTCTTAAGGAGATTGAAATTACATCTTTCACATTGCAGTCAGTTCACTATTACGTTGCAGGCAATCCCAGATGAAAGTAAATTTTTCTTTTTGTGTTCATAGGCACTGTGCAAGCAGGAACCTAAGAGTAACAGGGTCACTAAAGAAACATGCTAATGGGATTCTTAGTCTAAAGGCAATCTTAGTCTAACCTTGAGGCACTTAAATGGGGTTCTGGGTCTGCTCCTTCTGAGGTTTATGACTTCTATACGAGATCGTCACTGTCTGAGTAACAAAAACAGTGCAAGCAAATAAATCCCCTATTTATCCTCTCCCAGCAAACTCCCCTAATGGACTAAAGCTAGGATCCTTAACTGTTTTAAAACCTCAGCCATACAAAGTAGACAAAGAACGAATAAAACCCTCTGGTTTTCACCTCCTTCATAGAAATTGATTGTTTTATTTGACAATAATGGAAGAATTTTTAGCAGATAAAAATAAGCAGATTTTAAAATACAGTTAAGCTTCTAACTTAGGTTGTGTTACTGAAAGTAAAAAAAAAAAGACAAACTATGATAAACAAATGTAATTACTGGTTTACAGAAAAAAAAAAAAAGTAAATTGATGAGACAGATATGCCATAGAATGCAAAATGCTATAGAAACTGAAGGAAAAAACAATACAAAGTAAGCCAATATACTGTAGAAGCTGAAGCTAAGAGAAATATTTTGCTGAACTGGAAACAATAAAGACCTACAGATCCTTGTTCAGCACTAGTCTTTTATTGTAGTCATGTGTCATAAGAATGTATTTTAAAAATTAGAATAGTTTAGCCTGGTTAAGGGTTTGCCTTGAATATAACTACGATGTCTTTCAGCTTCTTTGGCTGCTTGAGGGTATTTTCTTATGTGATTATATATGTTTAAATCTAGTGATTAACAAATTGCTTCAGATTTAAGAGCTATAAGGATATTATTTATTTCTCTAAAATCTCCATCTAGATGTGAAGAATTTAAAAGAAAAAAAGAAAAAAAGAAAAAATAACCTCACAGCGCAAAATAGAGTATTATTATTTCTGAAGTTTTCTTATGGATATAGTCGTATAAGTATCACTTGCTAATTTTTGAAAGGTTTAGAAAAAATAATTTCTGCAATGATTTATTTCATTGATATCTTACAAGTAACTTGTAGTTGAGCAACTAATCTGTTTCAAGATAGAATAAGAGATCTGCCTTAAGTATCCAAATTCCTGCTCTTCCTGGGGTGTGGAAGTGCACAAACAATTAACTCTACATGAGCTTTAGCAGTGTTTTCCTTAGTGGCTCAGCTTTCCCAGGGTCCTTCTTCAAAGAACTGCTTACTGGTAGGTGAGGGGCCCTTCCCATTTCTGTTCTGTTCATGTTCACAATGAATTAGTGAAATGAAAAGTGGTGTTATTCTTTCTGAATGCTGCTGTAATAGATTTCTACACTGAAAACAGATGAGGTGGGAGACTGGCATTTAGAAGGTTATATCTATCTCCTAAAGCAATGCTACCCAGCTGGTGACAATTTTTTATTTATTTGTTTCTAAAGGCATTTTTGGATGCAGTAATACGAGCACTGAAGAGTTAGCATTGCTTTATGTTTGACTGTTATAACAATCATCCATATCACGAAGAAATTTCAAAAAAAGCTTTGCAAAAATGACTTGTTTACATTATGCAATTATTTTAGCTCCCAAACCTATGAAAAAGTTAAGTAGATGTTAGTACTTGAGTAATAAATTCAAGAGTGATCCCAGTGTGAACCAAAGTGAACATATTGTCTCTGTAAGATTTGGGCTTCTTTTTTTGTTTTGTTTTTTAATGATCTGCACCGTAAAGAGATCCAGCATTGTTGTTCTTATCTAGCACATTTTATTAGACTAAGCTTTAAATTTCCTTTTTGTTTTGTTTTGGTTTTGTTTCTGTGTAGGTTTCACTTTGGCTATTATCTCCCACCTTTTCTGCACCAGGTGTGCAATGTTTGCAGCTAAACTTCTCACTCACATGATGGTTGCTTGTTTGGGTACTCAGGTAAGAAAAAAGGTTGAAGTCTCTAAATGTAAATGAAGTACATCTTTCCTTTCCTTTCCTCACTTCCTTGGCCATGTCTGAACAGACCTCGTTTTCTTCTCCACAGTGTAAACATTTTTGGAAGATGTAAAATTTAAACATATGTAACTTATAATTAATCCAATATTCATATCCTATGTTGGGAATTGAATTGCAATTATATATTTTCTGAAAATATTTAGAGAAAACTTATGGATGATATAGCCACATGAGAAGATAGTCCTGTATGTGGAATAATAAATGTTTTGATGATGGGCTGTGTGATTGAGGCAAAAGAGTTCCATCATTACCATAATTATTTATTAAATAGATTAGTGTCAGTAATCATAAGTTCTGTGGGAAAGGTTTATTTTGAGTAGTAGATGATGAAAGCTCTTTTGCACTCTAATATTTATAGGAAGGTATAGTTATGAAAAATTTAAATAATAAAAGAGAATAAACTGTAGAAAGTCTTCCTAGTTCTCTCATAGTAGTTCAAATAGTAGGTAATAGAATATCAGCAAACTGAAGGAGCACATAAAAGGAGAATATATCTTTCTGTCTTGTAAAATATAACTTCCTCAGCTTTGGTACATCTGGTGGAATTGACAGCTATGAATAACTTCAAGTATTTTAAAATTACTTTATGGAAAGGAGATTTAAGAAGGAGATTTTTATATATATATTTAATGCTATAAAGATAATATAAATACAAATTTAAATATATGCTGAAGGCAGAGATACTGAGAGAATGTAGGCATATTAACAGGTAGGTACTTAGAGGAATGTGTCATGTCGGGGAAATACTCTGTAGATCATTGAGATAGCTCTATGTTACCTGGAAAAGTTTAGCAACTGACATATCTCTCAGACAAGCTTTTGTATACTGCCATGGTTAGTATATAATTTTATTCCTGTTACCTCATGATACAGTTCTTTGTTGTACAATGGAGTGCATTGATAATGTTCATTACACAACTGAACTTAAAATAGAAGGAGCGGGAAAGGTCTCTACAGCCATTCTAGACATCACTGGATACCAGCAGGTTTCTTGCATCTTAGGGCATAAGAGTATTTTGACATCTCAGTTCTTGATTTTTGAAACACATACTTACTGTTTTTTGATAGTTCTGTGTCATTACATGGAAAGCTAGTTTGTTCCAGAGACCTGTACTGTACACAGTTACTAGCATACAAATGTGCAGACTTAATTTGGGACACATAGCTCATAACACAGGTAAGGACTAGCATGTGGAAATGTGTCGAGATTATAAAAAACAAGACTACTGAGAGCTTTGCAGCTCATTTTACAGCCTAATGACAGATTTTGCAAAAGCTTCTTCTACTTTTCCTTTGCAGTGACTGTTGAATTCTTTGTGTTCCCAAAATTGTTTGATATTTTGTGTATAATGGAACTATCCTTGTCCATGTTACATTCTTTCTATCTCCAATACTTTTCCATTTCTTTGGCAATATGTTGCATTTGCAGTACAGAGAAGCTTGTTTCTTTTTACAGTGAGTTTCTTTTTCACAGAAGTCTCTTGGGTTTTTTTCTATAAGGACTCCGTACTAGGTCTTTTGGACCCATTAAAACATTTTAATTTAACAAAGAATCACACAGAATGATTGAGATAGGAAGGCGTCTCTTGATGTCATCTTGTCCAGCCCCCGTTCTCAAGCAGGGATACTTAGAGCTGGTTGCCCAGGAAGCATATCCAGATGGCTTTGGAATATTCCTGAAGATGGAGACTCCACAAGCTCTGTGGGCAACCTGTTCCAGTGCTTGGTCACCCTCACAGTAAAAAAAAAAGTGTTTCCTGGTGTTCAGAGGGAAGCTCCTGTGCTTTAGTTTGTGCCTGTTGCCTCTGGTCGAATCACTGGGCATCACTGAACAGAGCCTCGCTCTGTCCTCTATGCATCCTCCCTGCACGTATTTATATATTTTGATAAAATCCCTCTGAGCCTTCCCTTCTCCAGTTTGTACAGTCCCAGGTCTCTCAACTTTTCCTCATAGGAGAGGTGCTCCATCCTTTACTTATCTTGGTGGCCCTTCACTGGACTCTGTCCAGTCTGTCTATGTCTCTCCTGTACTGGGGAGCCCAGAACCGGACGCAGTACTCCAGGTGTGGCCTCCCCAGCACTGAGTAGAGGGGAAGGATCACCTTCTTCGACCTGCTGGCAATGCTTTGTGTAATGCAGCCTGGGATACCATCAGCCTTCTTTTCTACAAGAGCACATGGCTGGTTCATGTTCAATTTGACATCCACAAGCATGCCCAGGGCATTTTCTGCCAAGCTATTTTTTCAGCTGGGTGGCCTCTGGAATATAATGGTGCATTCATTCAAGCAAAGTTAGTTTTGCTATTTTGACACTGATTACACAGTTAAAATCATAGAATCATTTAAGTTGGAAAGACCCTTAAGATCATTGAGTCCAACCGTTAACCTGACACTGCCAAGTTCACCACTAAACCATGTCCCTAAACGCCAGATCAGCACATCTCTTAAATACCTCCAGGGATGGTGACTCAACATTTCTCTTAAGTCTGTTACATACATTTAGACCTGTTGAGTAATTTTGGTTGGAAACCACATGTGAAAACTTTCTGGTTTAAACTCCTGCTCAAAGCAAGCCCAGCTTAGATCAGGTGGCTCAGGACCCTGTCTCATTGAATTCTGAGTATCTTCAGCAGTGGAGATCCCACAAGTTCTCTGGGCAACCTGGTCCAGTGTTTGACTACCCATTGTGGAAATTGTCTCCCAATATCTAGTTTAAATTTAATTTTTTGCAACTTGTGTCCATTGTCTCTCATGCTGTCAGTATGCATCTGCAAGAAAAGTTTGGTTTTCTCATATCTAGGCATTTCCATGAGGTAATTTATAAGAATGATAAGATTTCTTGCTCCCACACTCTTAAAACTGAAGAGCCCCAGGTCTTCTGTGTATTTTGTGGTCTGAATATCTTGGTGGACCTTACCTGAACTTGCTCTGGCTTGTCAGTCTCCTTCCTGTAGTGGAGATCCCAACTGTATCCAGATGTGGTCACACAAGTGCTGATGGTCTGAATATCTTGGTTGACCTTAACTGAGCTTGCTCTGGCTTGTCAGTCTCCTTACTGTAGTGGAGATCCCAGCTGTATCCAGATGTGGTCACACAAGTGCTGGAATAGAAGGGAAGAATCACTTCCCTTTATCTTTTGCTAGTGTAAGTCAAACAGCAATACTGGGCTGCTTTGCAACAAGGCATCCTGCTAAGTCATGGTCAACTTGACATGCACCAGAACCTCAGATCTTTTTCTGCAGGTCTACTGCACTGCTGTTTGGCCTCAGCCTGTGCTGTTGCATGGTGTTACTCCGTCACCAGCAGTATGACTTTGCATTTGCCTTTGTTGAGCTTTGTCAGAAGTTAGCCCATTTTTCCAGCCTGTTGAGTTTCCTTTAAACAATAGCCTTACGGATCACCTGCACCCAGATTTTTAGGTCCTCTTCAAACGTCCAGTATGGCCCTCTGCCCATCATCTATGCCCAGATGTTTTAAATAGTGTCAGCCACTGTATCTCGACTCCTGAGAATTCCCACTGCTAACCAGGCTCCATCTGGACTTCATACTGTTGATCACAGCCCCTTGAACCTCATGGTGCGGGCAATTTTCCATTCACTTTATAATCCATCTAACCAAAGTATGTCTCAGCATTTTAATGATAATACTGTGAAAACCACAGAAACCATGTCAAAAGCCTTGCTAAAGTTAAGGAAAACAACATTTGCTGCCTTGCCTGAGCTGGTCCTCTCCTTATGGAAGGAGATTGGGTTAGTCAGGCATGATTTTCCCTTCATAAATCTAAGATGGCTGTTCCCAGCTGCCCTTATGTCCTTGCCCTAGGTACAGCTTCCAGCAGGATTTATGCTGTAACTGACCTGGGGACTGCAGTCAGGCTGGTTGGTGTGTAGTATAGAGGTATTTTTTCTGGGAATGTAATCATTCGTCTCTATACCTAAAAGTCAATCAGAAGGAAGGACAAATAAAAATAAATTGATGCCTCACCTGTACAAGAAACATCTTTAAACATGGTATTAAAGGCTTGTTTTCATAACTATCTATATCTTAAGTGAAGAGTTGAGGCCTAAGTGCATGTTCAAAGCTCTCAAAACCCCCAAATAGGTCATATGTTAAATAGTATCCCAAATCAGAATTTTTTGCACTTTGAGGGATTATTTGTGTCACCTGCCTTGGTTCTCAGTTTCGGTCTAGTTATTTCATAAGATACCTCCATCATCCTTAGAGTTACTTAGCTGCAGTAGTAGTTAGTGAACTTACTTATTTCTGAAGATACCCTGAACATGACTTCCCTGATTTACTGGTAGATTTTTAATTCCAGGTCTTAACAAGCTGCTAAACTCTTGTTCCTCCGTTCTCAGGTCAGTGCTGCAGCTGCTTTGCTGTGAAATGAACATCACGCTGTCACACACACACTTGCCCAAGCAGGTACAGCTATGGGAAACATTTCACTTGAACAGCATATTCAACTGAAATTCAGTTTTCATGAAAGTAGTCTAAGTCAACTTCTCTCCAAAATATGTATGGAAGAACCTAAACAAGGGCATTTTTAAAGCTTGACCTAAATGGGAACTAAAATAAAAAGTTGCTGCATTTTCTGTTAAATGCAGTTTTATTTAAATTAAACATATCACTTTTAAATTTTCATATACTGATGCGCAAGCATATTGTCAGTAGTATACCTAGCAGTTCTTACCTGCTGATAATTCCAGGTTTCAGACAGTAACACTATTGTAATCTCATGGGTTTCTTCTTGAGGCTGGACAGGAACATGGGCATGGGCATGGGCATGACTGGCGACCAGCTTAGGTAGAGACTAATGGCCTAGGGATGAGTTTAAATAGAGCTGCTGGGCCTTGGAGCAGAGGGTGTAGGTGGAGATTCCAGTTGGGACTGGTCAGGACCATTAAGGTATATTAGTGCACTCAGTGCCCTGACATAAAGGCAGCTTCTCTCATTTTTATGTTGATCTCTAGTAAGCGATTTAAGCAAGAAGGGAGGGTTTGAATGTCTTTGTTTTTCAATCTTTCTTCTGATAAGTAGAATAAATTTTGAGAATTAGTAAAACTATATATAAAGAAAAAGTATCTGAAAGGCATGTACTTCAATGGGTGGAGAAAAGTGGGAATTGTTAACATGGGAAAAGTTACAGATGGTAACAGATTAAGATAAAAAAGGATTTTCTGCGAAGGTCTAAGAGCCTAAAAAGGCCATTAATGCGTTTCCTTCTTCATGTACAAAAGTAATACTGATAAGTCAGATACCTCTGGCTACTGGAATATCGCCGTCAGTTCTAGCTGCTGAAGGACTTGGAAAGTGAGAAAGTTGACCTCAGCTTGGGCCCACAGGCTTTTCTGACTGCTAGCTGTTTTTTGTTTAAATACACTGCATTCAAACTTTTATATGAAGTACTGATCTGTGCAGAATACTTCTTAAGAACAGTTCCATGTGGTTTGTAAACATAGTAATTTAGTTTAATTACAGACATACTGTTTAGAATGGTTCCAAGTCCTTTTGTTATTCATCCTCAACCCCTAAAATCCATGGCTTTCCTGATCTCTTTTCCTTTTGCCATGCAATTATTCTGCAAGTTTAGAACAAAACTTTTGAAAGAGGATTTTAGCAGGGTAACTGCTTAGCCAGTTAGCTAGCTTGGAGAGGAAGTCGACGGCTTGGCAGCAGCTGTTGAAGGAAAGAAAGTGGCTTTAAGGCTGAGTGAAAAGAGAAGGGATATGTTTGACAAGAGTGAACTGAAATACTGTGCTAGCTGTTCTGAACAGCTGAAGGAAAATCTTTTTGCTGTTACTTGTGTTGTGATATGTTGGCATATGTTCTGCGTAGATAGGAAGCCTAAGTTTAACAGAAAACTCTAAATAGAAGATGTTTGTACAGCTATCCCCACCTACAAGTATATAGACAGTATACATATGATTAAATATTTACAATACAATTAAAAGTTTTGTGGTTTTGGTAACTAATGACTCTGTATGAGAGGAGTTATTTAACCTAGTTTTAGCTGAGAACTTATTACATCAAAATCAGCACATAATAATTCCTAGTTTAAATATAAAGAAAATGTTAGTACATTTTTATCTAGTAATATTTAGGTAGTGGTAGACACTGGATTTGTACCTGTTAGCTCTCAAACCACTCTAAACAATGAAGGAAACTGGTGTTTCTGTGTATAGTTACATATTTACCAGAAGAAAAAAAAACTAAGAAGCTTTTCAGGTTAGCTCCCCTGTTTTATACATACATGAATAATTAGTTTTCCTCTAATAACTGCACTGGATGTTTATTAGGCTTGTAGTAATTTTTTTAATTGCTATCAGTGCAGTAGTTACTATTATCTGTAGATGGCAGTCAAACCTTTTCAGCACATTGCTCAGAAATCTGGTCTTCCAAGGCTGTTCCTGCTTTGTGGTTGCTCACAATAATTCGTTACTCTGTAAGTGATGGGGAATGGTGATCCACAATGTTCGACCTTAATTTCATTCTTGGTGTGTCTAGAGCTTCCAGCGTTAATGGAGCATTTGTAAAGTATTCAAGAATTGGAAAGACATAAAAGTCTAGATATTTCTAAAGTGCTTTTTATTTCTTTCTGTTCTGATATTTACTCAAAGAATCATGGCGTCTCCAAGAAACATTATTTCTTGAATCATTAATTAGTCATAGTATTTTGTTTGCTTGTTTAACCAGCATGTTGTAAGTTCAGGGGACAATACCTTAAATGCATGAGGTAAAAAATTACTGGGCTGAGATTTTCAGTTTTGGAGTAAATTTATGTGAAGATTTGTGTATTTGAAAAATTAAAGTATAATGAGAACATACTTCACAGTGTCTCAATACAGTCATACTAATCAATAAAATTCTTCTTTTCAAAAAACTATAAACCTGGATTACAATATTAATAGGAACCATTGCTTATGGCACTTGTGCTTTGCCTGGGAATTCCCAGGCAGAAATACATGAATAAGCACTTTGTACGTGGCTTGTGCATGTATACTCAGCTTGATGCGTCTTGTCCACGTTAAACTTCAGTGTGGATGCACAGGCCATGTCTGCAGCACATGGTGAGTATTGCAAATGATATGAACATGTGCTATGTTCTCCATTGAGGTTTTTTGAGTGTGCGCTGCTGACTTGCTCTGTATATGTGCAGCAGCTATTTCTCTGGAATATTTGCACATTCCCAATCTGTTTACAGCAATAATTGTGTACAAATGGCCTGTTATTCTTCTGGCCAGTTATGCAAAATTAAAGTCTAAGGGTCAAACAGAAAAACAGACATATGGGGAATTGTATCATCCTATTTTTGTCAAATAATAAGTATATATTTTCTAATTTAACCAGTCCTCAGGATATGGTAGCACTTAGCATCATCATCCATCACTGTAACATCTGTAGTAATTACCAAGCTGGCATGCCAATTTCATCCTACCATTGACTTTGATAGAAATGCATGATGAAGAATTATACTTACTGTGTTTAACTCTTTGAAAACTGCATTATTCAAACTGAGCAGAAATATAAACATACATGTCAGTTATGTTTTTTAAGAAGAAACTGTGCAAACAATCCCAGTGTAAAAAAACTGTTAAACATTTATTTGAAAATTATAAACTGCATCCTTGGTAGAATTGTTGTTTTCTTGTTTAGACTTACTCAGATTTGAAGGAAGACAGAAAACACAATTCAGCCAGAACCAAGATAAATTTTAAAGTTGCGATGAAATCTCCAAGAGGTGATGAAGGAGCAGGATATGAATGAATGATCATACGACCTCTAGCTTCTGCCATTGTGTAACAGTGAAACTTCTGCATTAATTGTGAAATGTTGCTTCTGCTGTATTGTTGTTAATCTCAACCCTTCTTTTCCAAACTAGCAGAATTCTCACTTTCCCCCCAACATAATCAGAACATAAAAGAAATTTTCGTATATACCTAGATAAGGGGGAGTTTGCAAAGCATCTTCCAGAATGAGGTGGGTAGAGTGATCCTTTGTACCATCCACCACAGGGGCAGCTCCTGCCAGTGTGTGGCTGAGCGCCTGCCTCTCTCCTGGCAGTAGAGAGAAGCCTTCATGTCAATTCAGTCAATTCCTTTATGGTAAGCCCGCACTTTTTAGTCAACTGATGGAAAATGCTAATTAAAGGGTTGTTTCTGAAGAAGCCTGGTGCAGAGCTTCACTAAACTCTGTGTCCATATGAAATAACTCTTATGGAATAGGAAACAACAAATATTTTTATGCATTACTATACAGTTAGAGTCCGGTTGCCTAGGGTGAGGGAATTTGCTTTGTAAAACCTAATTGTCTTTGAGGACAGCTAGGCCTGAGACTTCCTTGCTCTGATTTCCTTGCTGTAACCTGACAGCAGTAAATAATGCTGAACATGGTAGCATCAGTCCTTCGTGAAGTTGAACAACCCATAAGGTTTGAGTGGGCACAGAGGAAATAAAAGAGAACTGCACCCAGTGATCCAGAATTGATGCCCACTCTAGAAATTCAGCCCCATGTTAATGTGTTTTATCCTGTTATTCTTCAAGGTGAAATGTTTCTGTAAGAAGAATGACAAGTAGTAGGTAGTCTTCTTCCACCCTTAATGTCAATGTTCCTATCTTTGGGATAATGATGTCTAAAAATTCTTATTTAGATAAGGAGAGATTCTACAGTTGTTACTTACAATGGAAAGTGGAAAATCCTCTTCTGTTAGAGGAATATTAGAACTTATTCAGTAAAATTGGATATTCTTTGTATTTTTGAATATTTGATGTCATTAAATTCATGAGGACCTTTCTCAATTGGGTACTCAGCTCTTAACTCCACAGATGGGATATCATAATGGCTAGATATCTCAAGGATGTTATGCAGTCTCTGTCCCATGCAATTTCTCTGTCTCTGCAGAACTTGTGTTAAGATAATTGTGCATTATTCCATTCATCCTGGGATAAGTGAACTTTCCATAGGATGGGCAGATTTTCCTGCTAAACCTTTCGATGTCATATTTCCTAGTAAAGGAAGACAACCCTTCTGGCAATTTGATCTCAGAGGAATAAATAAGTAAATATTCTTGGAAGTCCTGCTTACATTACTTCCACAGAGACTGGAGTCACACTCAAGAGTCAGCATTAGACTTCAGTTGATACCACATGATTCACTTAGTTGATCAAGTATAAGAATGACAATTACGTTTTCCAGCAACTTTGTCCGTATTTCTGTTAAAATTAGAGTTCTGTACAGCATAGCTAGCTGAGACACTTGTTGGGGCTGTCAGAAGGGAAAGATGCATCAATAAGAATGTTTATGTGGGTAAGCTGCTTTCACCAGTTCCTTACATGGCATTTGTATGATCATAATAAATAAATGTTAGTTGCTTTACAACAACAGTCACGGTGTTCCAGGATACGTGATGTATATTCCCTAGTCTTGCTGATAAAATGTCCCAGTATAATACAACATGCAGCCATTTATTGGAGTCTCATATGTTTTCTTTGTTACTTTTGCAAGAAGAATTAGCCCCTTTCCTCCCAGTGACTATGTTAGTAGGTGTCATACGGAATTAGTTAATTACTTACTAGCTGATTTTGGTAATTCCTACCAGTCAGAGCACAGTGTTAAGCTCATGCAGCTTCTTTCAGAAGCAGTTTCAGCGTAGTAATAAGTAGAACTATTTGGGCATTAGTTTATGTAAAAGACAATTTCATAGTAGAATAATCTAAATTGACTGATTTTATAGAATTTTATAGCATTTATAGAAATATAGGTTTATGATCAGTAAGGCTCTGAGGGCCCATATCTGTTACATTATGTTACTACTGGTGAGGCTGCAGTATCCAAGCAGAATCAGATAGTCAAAGCTGGAGCTAGTCAGGGATTTGTAGTAGAAGAAATTATAATTTATTTCAAGACGTCAGCGACTTTATAAGCTGTATTGATCATATATACACACATACATTTTAAATATATATATAAGCTATCCTCAGGTGATAGATAAAAGTGTCTGAGGTCCTTTAGAATTCGAGGGTCAAGAAAACTTTATCTCAAGCAGTGGGGCCCCCGATCATCAGAACAGGTATTATACATGACATAATGGTGAGGAAGGACTGTTACCGTAAAACAACAAGCGGTTCATTACTCTAATCACCTAAGCGCCATGTGAGGAAATAGGAAGAGTAGCTTACCCACAGGAAGCTTATTGCAGTATCTTTCCTTTTTTTTTCCCGGTAGAGGGAGTCATTTTGCCCATGGATTCCATCAGATCTCAAGTTGCTGTGGCTCCGAGAGCCTTGATATAGACATGATGCCATCTGCAGCTACATAAAGCTAAAGCTCAGGCATAAGTAGAAGGCAATGCACATGCTGTAAGAACGGGCCTTTAAGGTCTCAGTTTAGGGAGTGCGGAGTTGTGGAAGCAGCAGAAATACCTCTCTGCCATGGAAAGAAGGCAAGAAGTTGTCTAGTAGTCATGGCCAGGTGATGGAGCATGTAAGAAATAAATCTCCAATACTCACATAATTTAAATGTTATGTTACGTTTTCTCATCAGCCAACACAGAATTTTGGTCTCTTGCTGATAACTTATTGCTATGGCAGTACCCATTTATTTCTACTTTTGCTATTCATAGGGATAATGTTACTTTACCACCCTTGTTCACTTTTCTGATGTTGAGTCACCATGTAATGTTAATGCACAGGCTGTTAGTATCTTCTTATAGATTATCTCCTAGCGTTTGCCAAAGCTCGGATATATGAGCAATACTGTAACATATGTTAGAATGCAGTTACATTATCTCACACCTCCTGTCCTCATTGCAAACAGTCAAATGTTCTGTTTATCACTTTAAAGTATAAGATTATGAGATTTCTATCAGCTAATGCCTTCCAGCTCTTTTTTCATTATACCCTGTTTTTTCCCAACATCACAGGCAGTTGTGGACCACACACAGAGAGGAATAGACAGCAACATTCCCAAGTTGCCTGTTCATTGCTTTTCTCTGTATCTTACTGTGAAGCAGGTTATACTGCCTGCCTCTGCTTCATGCTTTTCATTGTCATTTTTCAACTCTTACTCCCATTTTCTGCTTCCTTTCTTCTTCTCCCTTTGGTCTATCCATTCATGTGTGCCATTCTGCTTTAATAAAAAGGTAGATATCTATTACTTCTCCTAACTAGCAAATCTCCTATTGCTCATTTCCCCACTAAACACTTTCCTCTGCCCTGTCTTGGTGGAGAGAAGAACCTCAGCAGTTGCTGTTACCCATAAATTCAGGCCCTAGCAACAGCTGTGCAGTGTTAATCCAAAGTTTCCAAAACATTCTTAACTTAGCTTATCTTTTGGAGGCAGAAATCCATAGGCTTTCATGAACAGTAGTGCCTCAATGGTTTTCCTTTACAGCTAATTAAAATTATACTAACCATTGAATGTTTAGCTTCTGTTTTTACTCCACCACTGTCACTTTGTTTGCTTACTTCCATGTGCAAGAATATGTGCAAGAATATTTTTAAAGGGTCTTTTTCTTTCCATTTTTAGTAGTTTTCTCATGATCTACTTCTTCATATCTCCCAGGCAGCTAATATTCTGTACAGAGTAGATTAACAAGTCCTTTTCAAGACTTAATTGGATTAATTAGTGGCATACATGAAACCAGAGCCTGACCTTGCCAGATTCATACGGCAAGCATGTTGGGGTCCTAATTCCATTTGAAAATAACTAAGAAAGATTTTCATGAATACCAGCTTACTAATGATCACAGTTAGCTGTGATTAAAGACACTTGTATAATTTTTGATAGTTTAAACGGCAGGCTATAGTAGGATTTTATACACTGGTGGATTGTGTTCATATGGTGATTTTTTTCCTCTTGTTGTATAGAAAGTGCCAGTTGTAAATGACGTTATGTGGATTTATAAGAATCAAACAAACAGGTCATAACACAAAGACACAAAGACTTTTTACTCGCTTAACAAGAGAGGGCCAGCAGTGGCCTTGGTTCTCATGGGGCTAAGTATAAACATGGGCCATTCTGCATACCAATCCTACTGATACTTCAGTAGCAACTATACACATTGAGCGTTACCAGGTCTGAAAAGCAGACAGTGTCTGAAAAACATGTAGCTGTACTTTCAGAAAGTGCAGTTACTTAGAAGGAATTTGATTGAAAGAAAAACTCCTGAAAGGAGAAATGGTCCTGTTTCAGCCGAACCAGGACAAGGTCATGTCAGTATTTTGTGCTAAATAAAACATGATTTGAAACAAAGACACTAATATAAATGTAGATCTGAATAGACTCTGAAGAATGGCCATGAAAATCATAAATGCTGGGAATGGTGGTGAATGATCAGTGAAATAATTAATGAATAGTTTGGGCTGTATATTATCCAGAGGGAGAAAGCAGGAGTATAGAAACTATATGTTTATATGCAGAAAAAAATTAAACTGATCGTGTTCAGTCATGAAAAAAGGCTTAAAACCCATGGTGGTTCATCATAGACTGTGCTATATTTCCATATTTCCATTTTAATGGGAATCTTTTTTTTATTATTATTATTAATGGATTTGGAAATTCAAGCAAGCTGAAAGATTGCTTGCATAAGAGGGCTTCATATAACAAAATTGCAAAGTGTATGACCAGATCACATAATCTACTTCAAAACACTGCACAAAGCACTTCAAACCCCCTGAGGTGCTATTTTGATGGGAAGCCAGTCACTGAAGAGACATCATATATCAAATTCTGCTCAGTTCTTTCTGCGTTAATAGCTAGGCAGCTGTTGGTCAACGGTTCATTCAAAGAACATGAAGGAATCAGGAAAGCTCTTTTTGGAATAAGATAGATGAAAGAATAGAAGCCAACTTCTAAAACACAAGGCATGTGCATCAGTAGAAATTAATTTGTGTGGCTGGAACATTTGCTCAGGATGATAGAATTTTGTGTGTCTCTAGGACTGAAGAGAGAGGGCAATAAGCAAACAAGATGTGATTAACTACTTTGTTTTACTTCACAGCTGGAATGGGATAGGAATCTTGCCTTAGTCGATAATTGTGGGTCAGCTGGCAAGAAGTAATTTGTAAAGCACAGGAATTCAAAGTCTTAAGATTGGCTGTCTTTGAGCAAACAAACAGAATTGAATCAAATGAACACCCAGCCATCTCATCATTTATCCAGGCATATGAAATGTTTGCAACCACCCAAAAGATAGATTTTCTGATGAAAAATGTTAGCCGCCCTCTGCCCCAGTATTTATCCCTGGGCCTTCCACAGGTAGTGTCCAAAGACTTACAGCATTTTATTGCGTCCTGCAACAGTTTTAGACAAATACTGCTCTAGTCCGTCGTCTGATAGAGAACTGCCTATTGCAACTGGTCCAAGCATAGATCTTTCACCATTGCATAGAAGCAGGTGGCAAAGGGGACATCATACAGATGTTTTCACTATGTTCTATGAGGTCAGGTGGATCCTCCTTATGTGTGCTTTTAGGGTGACTGCGCTCTGCAGTGTCCAGGTCCAAAATCAGAAAAACTCAGCCTTGAAAGTAAGTCAGGAAATAATTTCTCTTTTTGAGACAAAAAAAAATTCTGAAACAATAATTGAAGCCCTTGTTCATGATGGGTGACCTTTTTTTTTTAATGTGCTCCCACAATGAAAACAAAGTTTGAAAGAGAGGGATTAAGGAGTCATACAATGTAAATGGATAGCATGAAGATACATCAGTCCTCTAAATCTAACATAGGCAGATATTTTGTTTTCCCACTGCCTCTTTCATAGGTGTGCATGATTCAGCACCAAATAACTCAGAGGCAGATAGAGAAATGCATAGCTGAAAAGTGTAGATACAAAACTGTCTGTTCTGTGTAAGTTCACACTTAAAAGTGGCTCATAGTTATGGCTATTTGTTACTTCTGAAGCATTTTTAAAACATTGCAAGTTGTGCTTGAGTATAATCTATGATCTAGATACAGTAGGATACTTCAATTAGAGATGATTACATGAACATTTTTAAAAGGTCTCCACAGGAGATAAAAGACTGAGCTCTGTAACAAAATTTATCCTCATATTAAATCATGCTCTTTAATTGGTGCAGATCCTTGCAGTCTTTTACCTTGGAGCAGAGTTTTGGGTAGATGGGTGGTTAATGTGTTCCTAAACCCTCTTCTTAACGATTGCCAAGGCGTCAGTTCATTGTGATACACAGAGTCCTACCCTTGACATGGGGCAGGTTAAAGTGATGTTAGTCTATTAATCTTTATATTTTGTATAAACATATATCTTGCCTTGTACTTTATGCAGACCAATATATGGCATTAATACTTTGCAGCTCATTACTAACTTTTAGCTGATATCAGACATGATGGCAACTAATCACTTCAGGATAATTATTAGTTTCAGTGTCTCAGCTTCCCAACTTTGAAGAACAAAAGCTTTCAGGATATATTTGATGGTAAATGCTATCTGTTGTTAAAAGATCTTTTGTTAACATCAGACTGTTTTCCTAAAGCCTTGCTTAAATGTGGTTTTGCTGGAAAAGGAACGGAATAGAAGCAAATAAGGAAGTTGGATGAAATGGTGTTCACTGTGGGATTAATAAGTCTAAAGCATTAGCTCTTCAGCCACCTTCTGTGTTATAAAATCCTATGAATTAGTGATGGAAAGGTCACATTTATCTTCCTCTACCTATGTGAAATTTTTCCTCCATGATGAATTCTTGGTTATGTTTATTTAGTAGTTTTAAATTAATCTAGCTTTAATGCTTCTAGCATTTAGATTGTAAGCTTTCTTTGTTCTGTACCTGTATGCTCAGTATTACTAAAAGGATAAAATCAAAGGTGAACTTGATCTTAATTGTACTAATAGATCCTTAATTGTACTAATAGATTCCTATGTCAGGAAGCAAATGTAAGGCTATTCTCATCTGCTGTTTAGAAGCATGAATGGAAAATGGGTCTCTTTATCACAAGCACAAATAAGAAGTAACTCCTTTGAAATCCAGTGATAGCCGTGGATTGAGCCTGTGGCTGAGCTTGGCTTACTCTCTCTGGGAGCAGGAGTCACTGGGAATTTCCCACCAAACCCTCACTGTCTCATTGCCCGGAAGATTTTCCTTCAGATTTGTAGTAAACTCTTACTAAGCTCAGCCTAGTTTAGAGGCCCAGAAAGTATGCATTGTAAAATAATAAAATGTGACGAGATCTCTCCGAAGATAACTGTTCACGGCTGTCAGTTTTAACATCCTGCTGCAGTATGTAACACTTATCCACATGCACAGAACTGTGGTAACTTTCACAGCATTTGCTAATGCTTTAGGTCTTTGAGGTTTAATTTTTTTATCTTTATATTGAGACCGTTCACTTTTGGAGGCGGAAACACAACTTACCACTTTGCTGATCTAAGCAGTCTGCCCAAAGGCATGTGTAATTCTTTCCTCCAACTTCCACAATGGTAAGTGTCCTCACTAAGCTTCACCACAGGAAAAAGCACCTTCAGAAACTGTCTTTATCTGGAGATCCTGAAATGTACAGATGTTATTAGTGAGCCTGATAAATGTCAGATCCCAGTAGATAGTCTGTTTATCAAAGGAAGAAAAGCAGCAGTTTATTTTTCTAACCCCTGAAATTAACGACACATTATCTTGAAAATGTTATAATATTCTACAGGATTCTGCTGACATTTAGCTATCTATAATACGACAGTTGCCCCTTTTTCAAAATTAACTGCCTAATTAGTTAATATAGTTTTACAAAACTGGAAACATTTCTTTATAAAGCAAAAAAAAATTAATGTCAGATTTTATTTTTCAGTAGTTCATTGCCCACTTAATTAGTTCATAGTTGTATACAGGTTGTTCACTTGTAGCTTCATTAGTTTATGAAATGCCACACTATTTGTGATACTTACAATGTACTAAACATTATAAACAGAAATTTGAAGAAAAGAACTCAACTGAGGAATTTTTAGAATAAAGAATCCACTTTGGCTTTAGCTCCAGCAAACATCTTTCCTGCCTGAGGTTTCCGCTGAACACTGCATCGTATTACCCTTTCAGAATATTTTAAATTGCTGAGGGTTGTTGATTGAGAGAGATATATATAGCAGATGACTCCAACTTTGTATGTCATCACTTGCCATCAGAGATGGAAATGTAAGTGTTGTAGCTTCACTTGGCTTATTTCATATTTCTCCACAATTTAGTCTTCAGTTGACCACAAGAAGTTGCAGTGATGCTGTCCTAACATGCACTGAATGATCTTGGATGCTAAATAATCCTGTATGTCCCTGACTTAGGCATCTGGTACATTGCACAACTGTAGTCAAACACTGAGGGAACACCAAACTACAGAAAAGAAATGCTTTGTAAGACTTCATTTAGCACCATCCTAATTTTTGAGCAATTATACAGGTAACAGTTGAAGAAGTTGTAGCTATAGTAGCTAGCTTTCCATCAAGGTCCAACATTATGCTTTCAAAACCTCAGATAAATTTACTGCATTTATTTAAGGGGAGAGAAGCATGACTTTTAAATAGGATTGCAATTCTATAGAGTAAAATAAATGGATAGAGTCCCTGTAATTTAAGTTTCAGCATTTCTAGTCTGCAACAAAGGGATTTGAGATGTATTCTCAACTCAGGCTTGACATTCTGCTTTCTAATATTGTTTCATGCCCATTTGTCAAGACTTTCAACCAAGCATTGTAGATTATTTTCATCAAATGAAAGAAAGAAATTAATGAGGTTAAGAATAGGCTCTTGTTTGATAATTACAAACTAATATGCTTTAAATAATCTATCAAATTATGAGATGTCATTTACTCACTAATAAAGGGAATTTCCTTAAGACAGAAAGAGGTAGATGGTGGTACATGCCCCAAAATAAATTATTTGCTAGGTCACATTGTTGAAGATAATTTTTAATATGGCCAGCTCATTCTAACTAAGATTTACAGAGCTTTGTGTAGCAGCTTCCTATGACAGACAGTACTCTTCAGAAAAGTCAAGTATCACTGATAAATTAAGAACATGTATTAGTCATCTCAGACTGTAAGTTCCCTTTCCTTTCCCTATCCTACCAAGACTTCCTTGCACATCGGGTGGAAATCTGGAGACAAGTATTTTCCTTATAGTTTGCTTTTAGCCTCAATCCAACTATGTGGTCAGTTCAATAGCATAATTGCCCTCTCTTTGTTTATCATGACACATCAGAATAATAGCAGTTGTTGCACTCTCAGATGATACAGGATTTCTAAAACTGATTCTGTTTTTAAGTTCTATGTTTGGATTTATTTTTGCTTATTTATTTTAAAATTTCCTTTTGCAATTATTGTCCTGCTAAAAACAATGTATATTTTAAATCCAGTAATAATATGCTTTATGTAGTATTATTCCAGGATGTGTTTAGTGTTATCATATCCACGAAATTCAGTTCCAAGCGTAATCCAACTGCTGAGCTCTGGTTTGCTAACTTTCAGTCAGATAGAGTCGAATATTTACCCTGACCTGATTGTATAATTACAGTAGTAGCCTAAGGGGTAGACCTTGCCCTGAAATGTTTGGTCTTTAAAATGTTTTGAGAATGATAAATTGGAAAATATATTTAACAAGGGGAGTGATAAATTTACTTCTGCTGAACAGATCAGCAGTATGTAAGAAGCAAATGGATCTTATTCAAAGCTTATCTCATCCTACAAATGTTGATGAACTTGGACTGGGCCCATGTAATTGGTGTTTGTTCTATGTGGTATTAACATATTACCCCCATGTCGTGGTTTAACTCCAGCCAACAACTAAGCCCCATGCATCTGCTCGCTCACTCTAATCTAAGAGAATCAGAAGAGTAAAAGTGAGAAAACTGGTGGGGTGAGATAAAGACACTTTGGTAGGTAAAGCAAAAGCCATGCACACAAGCAAAGCAGAACAAGGAATTCATTCCCCACATCCCATGGGCAGGCAAGTGTTTAGCCATCTCCAGGAAAGGAGGGCTCCATCACAGCTAACGGTGACTTGGGAAGACAAACACCCTTACTCCAAATGTCCCCCCCTTCCTTCCCTCTTCCCCCAGCTGTATATGCTGAGGATGACGTCATGTGGTGTGGGATATCCCTTGGGTCATTGGGGATGGCTGTCCCGGCTGTGCCCCCTCCCAACTCCTTGTGCCCCCCAGCCTCCTCGCTGGTCTGGTGAGAGGCAGAAAAGGCCTTGGCTCTGGGTAAGCAGTAAAGCATCCCTGTGTTATCAACACTGTTTCCAGCACAGATCCAAAACATGGCCCCATACCAGCTACTGTGAAGAAAATTAACTCTATCCCAGCCAAAACCAGAACACCCCACTAACCATTTGGACTGTAGGTCATGTAAAACTTTCTGTGTTTCACTAAAATGCCTATCCATCAGTGTTGATAATATAGCCATATCCTAGATCAGATTACAGAGCTTTGCTGGTCTGTGTGGAATTTTTCATGTTTTCGTGTTCTTTCCTAGATGAGATTTTTTTTCTTTCATTGTTTAAAACCTGTGTGGTCAGAAAAATACTGGGACTATTACTTGCAGTTTTCCCTATTTTTACTTTAGCTGCTAAAATATCCCTCCTAACTTTAATAAGTATGGAGCCAAAGGTATGGAGTAGGTTAAAGAATAAGTGTGCTTTTATCCTTCTTCTTTCATTGGAGTTGTAGCAAGTCTGGAAGTCTGTTAAAAGTGAGAAAAAGTTCTGTAGATCTACTTTATAATTTAAAAAAAAAATTTGTGTCCTCTGTCTTCCCAGTTGACTGCCCTTTCCTCAAGGTACTGAGGTTTCTTTCTCTCTAAGCCCAAGCAAAAAGGCTGCTATTTGCTTATTTTAGGGAGTTGGAGGTGAGGCTTTTTTTGCTTTGGCAGACTTTTTTATGTTGGTATAGATCATCAGTGTAGCACTTAGTGATTCTGAATCCACTTTGGGAATGGGGAGCTTTTTCCCCTAAGTGGTAAGATTCTCATCAATTTTGGCCTTGTCTTGTTTTCACACTTCTGAATAAAATCATGAAAGTTGTGACTCCATATGTTTCTTGTCAGTGGGCCACTTCTTCTCTTTCTGTGTTTTTGCTGGTATTTGTTCCAATAACAAATCTGTTCATGAGAGTTCCTTCTGTCATGTAGTTCTTCGGTCCAGTGCTTAGCAACATTTGAGGTGACTCAAGCAGAGCTGTGAACAGAGAGCAAGTTTGACTCAAATACAGCTGCTGAGTAGGTATGCATCATGGTAGAAATTAACTGGTCATTAATAGACAAATCGTAGAACAGAACACAGAATAATTAGGATTGGAAGACCTCTAGAGATCACGTAGCCCGACTCCTTGCTCAAAGCTCCCCGTTCAAATGCAAGACTATACAGAGAACTGTGTAGTTTATATTTCATTCTGATCAAACAAGTATATACTTAGAAGCGGCTTGTTTCTTGCACTTCTAATGTTTCTGGATGGATTTGAAATTCAGAACAGGATTCAGAGAGTTTTTTCTTGTTATAATTCAGATTGACCCAAATTATAAATCAAAAGCTTCCCCTTGAAATGGATCATAATTAAACAGTAGTTTAAATACTGTGAACAGTCTAAATAATTCCAACCTCTATTTATTTTTCAAAATGCTCTATTTAGTGATTACACTTGGAGATGTGAATTAAGATACTTCTGATGGTTTAGCTCTGAAGATCATATTGTTGCCTGCTGAATTTTAGAAAACACATTTATTTGGTTAATTTTAACAGTTCCAGTGCAGGTATCTTATTGTATCGTATGTAATTCTGGGTGATGTGGAGAGAAGATTCAATCTTCATCACTTTGGTTTCAGAGATAAGTGTTTTTAACTTAAGAGTTACCAGATACATTAAGTTTTTAATATTGTTTTCTAAACTGTTTTCAAGCAATTCAAGCGAAACAATCAACTGAGACTTTCTCTCACACTCTAATGAGCTGCCTCAAGTGACTGTGTAGGTGTATCTGAAATGCACACTGTCACCATTTGCTGCTGAAGACCGAAGTGCCAAAATGCTGTGCTAGAGGTTCTTCTTGCAGAGCAGGTTTGACCAAAAGCAAGACTACTGCGTATCTCTCACAGAATCCTTTAGAAGCCTAATCTCCACCCTCATTTCATTTTGTAATCTGTTTCTTTTTCACGTGGGCTCTGTTGATGTAATCACTTGTTCCTCTCAAACTCAACTTTGATTTAGAATATGGATCAAGATCAAGCAGTGTAGTGTAAGGTTAATTCCTGTCAATGGTGTCCCGCTTCATGTGAAATGAAGATACATCCTGCTAGTATGAAAACAAAGAACCACCTATTCAAATAATCATTTGGAGTGTTAAAGCATAGAAACAGAAATGAGCAGTAGTCACAAAGGTGTCCAACAATAACAAGTATTTCCTTTTTTTTTTATTATTTATAAATTCAGAATATGGGTGAGGAAGTTAAGGCAACTTCTAAAATTTTATAAGAAGAAAACTGTACGCAGAGAGGTATCGAAAGGGAAACATCAATGCTTATTTTTGCTTAGGTGGTTACATTAGTAGTCCAACTATATGTTTTTTAATTAGACATCTAAAGATGGTCTAGCTGTCTTGGATCAGTAATTTAAATCTTATATAATAAATTATGCAGTAGAACATCAGAACTGAAATTACATATGATAAGAAACTTTAGTAAAAAGTTTAGTTACTCGACTAACTGAAAGTTACTAGTTTGGGTACTGGACTTGACACATTTGTTTTTCTTAGCTGTCCAGTTTTTCATCAATAAGTCATGATTTAATTTCTTAAGAAATGTCAATACAGAAATATTTCAAATTTGGAATTTCTTTCAAAATCATTGCTCTAAAAAGCATGTGTTTATAATTACAAAAGTAATTCGATTCCCTTGACTGAACAAAACAAAAGAAAAATTAATTTTGGTTGGTTTGACATGGGTCTGTTTATCTAAGTGGCATCATAGTGTCTAAACTCTGTTTAAAGGCTTAGATTATGAATGCTAAATTAATTTTATTAATTCATAACAAACTATATGAAACTACATATGATAAACTATGTAAGTCATATGTGAAAATGAATACATACATGACAAAAACTCATTGTGGATTTTGTCTTTGGGGTGATAATTGCTGTGACATTCCATACAATGCCATCCTGCTTGAGTCAGTTGGCCAAGTTGCAGGCATTTCCAAGACAACACAAGCACAGTAGTAATTTTATATCCCTACCTGATATAACCACAGACAGACAGTGTGGGGCTTTTTTTACAGAGCAGAAATTAAATGGTTGGGTTGCAGTTCCCGGAAAAGTTGCTCTCATTATTTCTGGCTTATTTATGTTTAAAAAATAATAACAGCTAAGAATAAGACACTATTCAGAAACTTGTATTGCCGGAAATGATGACAGTGTTAAATAGATTTTCTTTTTGTAAAGAGGTCCAATTACTCCATTATTAATTATATTATTTAAGTACTCATTAAATGTGACATTATTTAATGGGTTCATGTTCGTTTAAAACCTTCATTAAAAGATTGCCGTGGGGGGTTTTGTAATCTTGTATTTTTCCATCCATCCCGTGTTGTATTTCCTACTGTCCCTATGAATTCAGAAACTTATTTGTTCGGACAGTGAATTTGTGATCTCAGGCCCTTGATGAAGGTGAAGATTATGTAGTTTTTAGGTCATATAAGAAACTGGAAACAACTAAGCTTCATTGATTTCCATTGTCCTGTTTGAAATTGTTGTATGATGTTACAGTGAAGTTTTATATCTTCTGTGGGCCTTAATATTAAGTGGCAATTTCCTGTCTTCATAGGAGTGTCCCATTAAACAGTACTGAGTTTCACATTTGACAAATGGCAGAAGTAGATACAATCCCGATATGGAAAACAGAATAACTAGGTACTTCTATATTTAATTGTGAGTGCATCTTCTACACCATATAGTTCATAGAGAAGGAAGAATTAACACACAGTTGGCATTGCTGTTCTTCCCTTTATGTTGGACAACTGGTATTTTAATATCCTAGGATCACAGAAAAAGAAGTCTTTCATGTCTAACACTGTTAAGTGGTGTAATTTTTTTGTATTTGTAATCACCCTAATTATACCTGGAGGTAGACTGGTAAGGATGATATTACTGAAATATTTTTGCCAAAACTTAGAAATTTTACCCTCCTTTGATAATTTTTCTGAATTATGACTATTAAGAAGTAGTTTTCATCTAACTGAAATTTTATGTTTCCAAACAGAGGGTTTATATCAATAATCAATAATCAATTTCTGTCACTTTTCTACTTACTGTAAGTTACTCTTTGAGTAGGTTCATTTATTTCATCAGGCCTGCTTAAGAGTAAGTATCTCAAGATGGGAGAATCTAATTCTGGAATCTGTTTCAGAACTGGGAAAATCTGATTGCAGTACACTGGCACTGGATCTTGTATTAAGGATGTTTTGAGGATCTTCAGTGAATTAATATAATTCCTCACTGTGTCAGTGAAAAATAAAGTATAAAGTATATAAAACTTTCCATATTTTAAAAGTGTGTCTAAACTGTTCCAGACTAAAAACTGACTTCTCTTTGTATACATGAATAGATAGCCACATATAAGTATATGTGCATATATAAATATATATATATATGCACAAGATGGATAGATGGATATATACACATAGGTAGAGTTAAAAGAGAGAGCAAAAGACAGAGACTAGTTAGACCAGACAAGCTAGACTAAACTAGCTAAGACAGACTAGAAGACTAAGCTGAAAACATAAGTGCTGATGCAACTTATGATAAAAAAAAAGCTACATAAAATGACAGTCTACAGGATGCATGTGTGTTTAAATATATTTTTTTTATTATATCTTTTCTATAACAGCATTCCAAATGTGGGAACCTGCTGGTTGTGCCCTTCTAGAGCCTTCCTGGTTTTTCTCCAATTTATTCCTGAAATCTCACCTGTTCAGGAGACTCTGCTTCTTATTTTTGCAATGCCAACTGGTTTTGAAGTATTTCAAGTGTCTTCCAAGATGGATTGATATTGAAGAAATGTCATCTCCTCTTAAGAATCTGATTACATATGTTATAGTTAATCACTCAGCCTCTTGGCCTTCTGGATTCATGAGGCACAGTTCACATGAGGCACAATTCATTTTCCTCTGAATTGTCCTACAGTGATTCAAAGTGGAGAGGCCAGAATACCCCCATTACTGCTCTTTGCCAGGTTAAAGAAAATTTTTTTCATAAGCAGACAGACAGTATGTTTCCTTCCATGGTAGTTACTGGAATTTTCCTTATTTTTCTTTCTTTCTTAAATCTTGATCAGTTACTGCTTAACAGTGACTCATACCATGCTTGTGCTCATTGTAGCCATCTCTCTATCCTCTCCTGCTTCCCACCCTTGCTACACTGAAATTCTGTATTTACTTGATTTCTTCCTTCCTTCTTCAGTGGTCTCTCTGTCTAAGCCTACTTCACTCCTTCAGTGATCATTACCATCTATGACCTCTTCATATCTAGTCCTTAGCTCTGACTGAATGCTGGATGCTGTAATTTGACTTTCTGCTGCTCTCTTAAAAAGCCTTTCTCCTTCTGATACCTCCCTGCAACTCCTGTTACTCCCCACACTAATCCCAACATAAACTTCTTCTATTTAGCTAAGCTAATTAACTCTGTTACCTCTTTTTTATTTAACCAGTAGCCCTTGTTAACTCTTCAAATGATGGTCACTAGTTGTTATTGGGCACTGTACTCTCCTTATTCTTTCATGCTGTGGGACTCCTTTTAATGTGCTCAGTTACCTTCTCTGTGGTGGTGAACATGAGAAACTTGTCTTCTCCTTTCCCATGAAATATGACAGCAGGTTGCCGTTCAGGTCCAAACCAACTTTGTTTCATGGCAAGCAAGCCTTCTCCTTTGAATTGTCCCACTGATGTGCTGTAATTGTGTAGATGACTGTGGCATACACAGTTCAGGTACGTTTTGAATACCTAATAAGCTCTGATGAGAGAATGTTAGGAGTACACGTAGTTTAAACTGAGATACTCCAGCCAGTAGCAGAAGTGTAGGTAGTCAGTACTTTGAGGAGACGTGAAGAGTGATCAGAGTCAGAAATCTGAAATTAATAAGAAATAGCAGCTTGGAGGGAGAGGATCAGTCACCTGTCCCCTAAATTTTCTACATTTAAGTGATTTATCTTCTCAGAAAATTGTTGCTGTTGACTGTTGCATGAGGGAATGAAAAAGTTTTTAACAGAACTGATAAGACTTTCGGTCGTTTTTTAGAAGCTGTGAAGTTAAACAGAAGAAAAGCTGTACAATGTCAAGGGTATTTCTATACTTAACACTCAGAATGAAGTATAAAATAACACCATGTTTTCTCTTCACTTATTAACCTGCTTGCTTTTGATTATGAACCATGTAGAAGCTTTAAAAAATTGAACGTGCTGATTTTGTTCATTTGGTGCTTTGATTAACCAGATAGGATGTTGGTTACCTAAACAGTATCATTCTGTGTTGTTCCAGGTGACTAGGATTTAACAGAATCTTTTTTTCTCAACTGTATAGGTATGTAAGCCTTGCTTCAAAAATAGGAACAAATAGAACATGTAATATAAGCCTACAACTCTGTCTAAGGTGTATCGAGGCACTTCCTGTAAAGTAAGTCCTCACACCTAATTCCTGAGCAGTATCTGCTTTTGTCATTTTTTCAGATTTATGGAGTTGAATTTTCCTGATTTATTTGATAATCACTATTCTGTGGTATTCTTCCCAAGTAGTTCTGCAGCACATGAGCAGACCTTACCATAGCTTCCCCTTTGAAAGGCTGGTTTGTGGAACTGTGTTCCTAAATCTGCACAGGAGGCCCTTTATGCTATGCATTATAACACAGTAAAATGCAAAGAGCTCTAAGTTACCACTAATTGAATGTGGTTTAGTCTTGCAAACCAGAGAGCTATGTTAGTGTAGCATTCAACCCAACCAGATTAGTTCTACACAGAGGCAAGGCATATTTCTTTCCATCTAGACCTGATGCAACTGTTCTCTTTCCAAACACCAGGTAGTATTTGTGCATGCTGCTGTACTGCTCTGTTGGGACATAACAGCTTATTGTCAAGGACCCGTGTGCTAGACACCTTTGCAAATGTGCATGTGTCATTAACACACTTTGACTCAATTTTTAACATTCAGATTAGCAGTGTGGTGCAGTATATGCACTTCTCCTCAATCTCATCTGCTTTTATTTTTTACCTGTTCTACACCAGGCTCTACCTTTGAATCTTCTTGTCTGCAGAACCACCCACAACATTTCTACTGGTAACAAAAATAGGATAAAGCAAGTTACATCATTAACTAAGAAATAAGGTTGGACAATTTAATTCTTAAGAAGGCTCTAATGCCCTCTCCTAGGTGAATGATATCTTTCTGTAAGATATATGAGAATATTTACAAATAAAGGCAGCTTGGAAATAAATAAAAAGAACATATACTTACGAAATTGCCAATGTCAGGAATTCATGATTTCTAACAAACTGGGCTACTTCTCAATTTAATATACAGTGAGATAGAAAAAAAGTATATCTATATATCTATTTGATGTTCTTATCATAAGGTGTTTTTACAAAGCAGAGGGTTTTGACTGTGATCACATAAAAGACTAATGTATTTTTGTTTGTATAACTCAAAGAAGAGTCCTATTTCCAATGTGGTTTTTTCTTTCTGTTGGTTTTCTTTTCAGTATACTGTACTGACTGTGGTCAAGATTAAGTGAATTTTCTTGATAACAGCCTCTATAGTGCAGTGTTGATAACAGACCAGTGTTTTGGCTGTTGCTGAACAGTTCTTGCAGGGCATCGAGGCTTTCTTTTTTTCCCGATCTGCCTCCACAGCGAGTGGGCTGGGTGTGTGCAATAAGCTGGGAGGGGACACAGCTGGGCAGCTGACCCAAATTGACCAAAGGGATATTCCATGCCGTATAACGTCATATTTAGAAATAAAAACTGAGGGGTGAGGGGATGGTCTTGCTTGGAGCCTGGCTGGGCATCCGTCTGCTTGTGGGAAGTGGTGACTGATTGCTTTTGTATCACTTGTTTTTATTCCCTTTCCTTCATTTGCCAAATTGTCTTCGTCTTGACCCATGAGTTTTCTCGCTTTTGCCCTTCCGATTTTTCTTCCCCTTCTCGCTAGGGCAGGGGGAGTGGGTGGGTGGCTGTGCAGTGCTTGGCTGCTGGCTGGGGTCAACCCACCACACGTACGCCTTGAGCTACTGGCAGCCTGGGAACATTTCAGCACACACACCCCCAATGCAATTTCAAAAATAAAAGGTAGTGATGAAGACTTAGAAAGGAAATGATAGCTTTGTGCTACCTTTCACAAATTCTTTCAACAAACTTTATGCACTTCAGCAAATGTGAAGTTTATTTTCCATTTGTATGAATATTTTCCCCATTACTTTCATATGATCTAGCTGAAAGCTAGGGAGGAAAGTATTTTCATAAATTTTATTATTTTTCTAATTTTTAATTTTCCACCATCTTGCAGCTGATATTTTCATTGAAAAAAACCTAGTTTTTAGGAAGGAGAGGAGCTTCATAGTAAGATTTCATTTCTAAACACACAACTATAACAACACTGAAATACTTCAGGAACAGGCATTTGTCCTAAGCAAATATTTGTGACTGAAAAAGAATTATCTTCTTGGTGTCAAGTATATGACATTTCCTTTCTAGAAGAAAACACTCTTCCCAGTAAAATTATAATGAAAACCGTGAGTGGGTTTTATGTATGTGATAAATGTTCTAACTAATGTTTTAAATGCCTAGAAAAATAGACCAAAAATCACTCTCACAAATTTATTAATATCATATGTATGATTAAATTTGATATCTATCAGTGAACAAATTTACCCAAATACTAGTTTCTTGCAACAAGTTCAATGGAATTTTCTTACCAGATTTTTGGCCAGCTGCTTTTCCACATGCATGTTTCAATATCCAGAAATATATTTTCTGCTTCAATAAAGAAATATGTAATTTATCAGTAAAGGCCACCCATTCCTTTTACTCTTTATATTTCTGGAATTTCAAATACTACTGTAATTTGTTTGGCCTTGTCACTGTTGCCTAGATTTCCCTCAATCTTCTTCTGCCCAAGGATTAAGAAATCTCTTCGCCAAATCTCACTTAACTATGCCTTAAGCAGCAGCAATGAAGGGGTTTCTTTTTGTTTTTCAAGGTCTACATCTGCCTGAAAAGTAGAATATACCTCTCCAGGGCTTTTTTTTCACCTTCACTACTATTTTAACCTTTACTTTGCCTTGTTTTAGTGGATGTAGAGTAAAGGTCACAAAATGTTATTTTTATTTAGTTAGTACTAGATGGTAGAAATAAATCTGCATCCTGTTTTGCAAACTTGTCTATCAAAACATGGAATAGCAAAAATACCAAACATGATATATCAAATGCAGATTTTTCTCGTTACTTCTGAAACCTGCAAATAATTCCATAATTGCTTGATAAACATAGGCCTAAAATGAATATAATGTTGATTTAGGAATTACATTAACAATAAGCCTTCCAGTATATTTGAGGGGAAAAAAGCCTTACTATGTTTTTCTTAGTTTCTTGGTATACATCTTCACTAAAAATCAGAGCTCCTGAGACATTTTCCAAAGATTTATCTCATTGTTTTATTTTTAGAATAAAAAGCTTGGATTTATTTCTGACCAAAGTGACAGAGAAAAAGAGAGACAGACTAAACCTGGCTCTGTTGAATGTTATTAAAAAATAATCTGGAAAGATTAATAGGAACCCTGTGCAGTATGAGCAGAGACTTGTTGGTTGAGGTGTCCCTCTGGGATAAAGAGGAATGGCTCAGCAGGCAGTTAATTCTCCTGAGCTGTTACTTCTGTTGAAGGCTTCTCATGCTTCTCCTCTCGTCGGCACCCTGAAAGCACTTCAAATGGTCTTTAGGTTAGGCCTAATTTGGAACATGATTTTTTTTTTAATCTTTTTCTTTCCTTTTCAGAAAAAAAAATATTTTTTTTTCATGAGTTCTACAGAAAAGTCTGTCTTTTTAATGACTGTTTGTGACCCACAGATGTCAAAGAAACTTAGAAATTATCCAGGTGCTTGCTTGACAGTCTATTATCAGCTGTTAATTCTACCAGAGAATTTTAAGTGCATTTTTCTGATTCGTTCTTTGTATTGTTACTAGTATATGAGGAGATTGGGAGGGGTTCTTTGGTGGAGATGTTCAGGTTGGATAAGATAATGCACATCTTAGAAGAAAATTAGAAGCACGTAAGCCTGGAAAGAAAGTTTATACTGCACTGCAACATGAACATAGCAAAATGGATGAGGGATATAAAAATTTTTGTTATGCATAACAGGTTGTGCTGGAGATCTGGTTTAAAGAGGAACCTACAAACATGGGGTTTTTTTATGTCTTATCATTCTTCTTCTCAGATTCAACCTTTTCCTCATTGGGTTTTTCACTCAGCATGTGCTGCTGAGATACAGTGATATGATTTTGTCTCTTTGGTTTCTTTTTTCATGAACTTCAAACATGTATGCCTCAGACTTGACATCTCCCATCTTGTCTTCTTAGGATCCAGTTCTTCTTTCCTTAAAAAGCAACAACAACAACAAAAAAAACCCGAGGTGTGCCAGCTTCGTTAAATGAGAGGTAATAAGGCTCAGTGTGCATATGCCAATGAGTCTGTAAAGAAAAGTTGCCACACCTTAAACCTCAAGCGATGTTCACCAGCCAACATCACTAGGATTTAGCATACCAGCTCCTATTTATTCAAACTGTTGCCACATGAGCTAATATTTCAGCCATGTTTGCCATAGACAGAACGTGCCAGTTCTCAACTTATCTCCGTTCTCAGTACTGCTGTTGTAGAAGGACTTTGTCATCAGTGCTGCATTCCTTGGCTTTTATCAAACAAGCTTTGACTGTGAGGAAAGCGCAATGCCAAAGATGCTGATGTCCCAGTGCTGCTATTGCAACTGATGCCTGTTTGATTTCTCTTTCCTTTTCCCCATGTGCCTATCAATGAACAGGTTCATTTTTATAATCTGTTTGGATTCAGTCACAGCCTTGTGAATCAGCAATATATAGTGACCTTGGCAGGGTAGTATCAGACTGGCTGGGAAGGTTTTTCATTGCTGTCTCTTAGCGATAAATATTTTATACCTAGTACCCATGCTGAAAAAGTGCATGCTAACCCCTGTATATAAAACTCCCCCTTTTTTTTTTTTTCTCCCAGATGTATTAATCTGGTTTTAACTTGTGAAATTCAAATAGAAATTGTGTGCACATTTACGATGTGACTTTTTTAAAAGCAGGGGCACTAGAGCATTTGTCCAAGTAAGGATTTGTGAGTGTTGTTGACAATCAGCTACAGTCAGTTTCCTAAGAGTGAAACTTTAATATAGAGATACTGTCCCACATAAACTACACACCCTAATGTGAAATGTTTTGGCATGCCCTGTCCTCAGCCCGGATAAAGATGGTTCGTTTCATCTTGGGACCTGACTACCAGGCTATAGGCTAGTCTGGGTGGGAGGCTCCCTCCACTTCACCTTTTCATGCTGTGCCAGCTCAGAAAAAAAATATCTGAATTCCTTAGGTCAAAGAGAGGGAGCAAGAGGGAGCATGACTCTGTGGCTAAATGATTGGGGCACCCACTTAGAAGAGGGGAGATCCTGCTTCTGATTTCTGTTCGAAAGACTACACAAGAGACTGATGTTAAAAAGTTATTAAAGTTCAGAGATGTGGGTCTGCCCCCCATGCCAATCCATAGGTTGAGGAACGCATGGAAGCCAAGTCTTTACACTTCTTAGGTGGATCTTACAACCACTGACTTGTTGTATACAAGAAGGGCATTGTTACTGTTTTTTAAAAGAAAAAGATAAGTCTCCTGCCAAAGTCTAGAAGAAATTTTCTGGCTGTGAATCCTTATCAAATATCAATGCCTTGCTGCAACTCTGAATTGCAAGCCTAACTTCCGAGAAGAGGCAAGTTTTTATGAAGGTTTCTCCCTTCTGTGTTTGCTGTTGATGGGAAGTCATGGTTTGTGCAGGCTGTACTCAAAATGCTGGGGGCTCTGAAATACTTTCACAGGAGACTATGGCAGTGATGGGAGACTGCGGCAGACCCACCCCAGCATGGCCTTGTATGCACCAAAGCATGTTCTTATTGTCTTGTCTCTTGATTGACTACCTTGGAGAACTGTTTGTAGCATGTCTGGTTGGAGCTGCCTTTCTGACAGAGGAGTCAGACTCCTCGTTCAAAGCAGGGACCCAGTACAATACCCAAGCAGCTACATTTTAGGGCTGAAATCCGGTTTTTATGTTTTTACTATTATGTTACCTCCTTAAGATCACACAGGGCATTTATGGTGATATTGGGAGCTCACTGAACTCCTAGACTGTAGAATGGCACCTTAACTATACTTTATCCATATCACAAAGCTTTATTTGCGTTTAAAAGACTGCCTTTTCCCACTCTGATGAATATTTAGAGAAAACAAGCATAGTGTTGAGAATGTTTGGCAATAGTCTGAATGATATGCTGTAACAGCTTCCATGGTTTATAAGATATTATTAATGATATAACACATTCTGTAAGTTTCTTAAATATAGATCATGTTAAGATACCTTGCCATTCTAGAGCTTTTTGTTTTTCACATATACCTGCTTTTCCCCTTACTATTTAAATTGACAATATCAGTTAATTTGCAGTGGGGCTTTTAGTTTCCTGTGCAAATTAATGAAGTTTACCCTTAGGCATAATTCAGATATTGCCAAGCCTCCTCAACTCCCTCCTGCAAATAACAACAAACTGTTAAAAAAACGTTTCATACACAGAAATACCTACATTCATGCGTTTCTGCAGCTATTTTTTATATATATAAAATCGGAACCAACTTCATCTTTAAAACAACAGTGAATAAAAAAACAGCTCTGGAGAACATTGAGCAATATAAAAAAAAACTTCTGAGAAATCAGTGTTGAGGTTTTGTTCTCTCATCTGGAGAGAAGATCCTGGGTCATCTCTTACTTTACCCCAGATTGTAACCTAAACCAGTAGCAATTTGATAGAACAAAAAATCCTAGATATGCAGATCATTCAATTCTGTATACTAAGTGTAGCTGTTAATCTTTTTAGTCCATCAAATATCTTTGTAAGTGCTGTTAATGCTCATGCTTTGTTCTTTACTTGCTTTTTTTTCTTACTTGCATTTTAATAAAGAAAATGTGAACAGATAGTAATATAAAAAAGATCAAGAATAAGATAACATTGTTCAATGCGCTATAAAAGTAAGCAGTTTATAAAAGAGAATACAGTTATTTAATTTTCTCTGCTAAGGATGTGCTTTCTTTGAAAGAAAATTTACTGAAAAATGAAATCCTGAGGAGAAAATAAGAAAGATATTAACAAAACAGTGCTTTCTTCCCAATCAAATGAATAGGAACAGAAAGTAATTTTATTGGCCTTCATAGAAACATAAAATCATAGAATCTTTTAGATTGGAAAAGA
>NW_009608792.1:0-4394 GCF_000690535.1 Cariama cristata
CCGTTTTAAGTGCCGGCCCAGGCTTAAACAGTGACAATGCATCTACAGAAATCTTTAAGGTAGAGTGAAAGCACATAGTTGGCTTTAATATGCTTTCTGCTATAAGCAGCATGCTTTTAAATTTACATACTTAGTGTCTTCCACCACAGTCAAAAATCTTAGCCAAAAGAAGAGACAGTAGTATCTTTAGTTTACAGCGTTTCTCACTTACTGTATGCTGTTGTGCCAAAGTCCTACAAAATACCATGAATAGCAATTATCAGTCAAATAGTCTGAAATATTCCCAAAATACAGGATTCCATGGAAGGGAAGCACATTTCTCATAGGCATCTATGAATACCTAAGAGTTTACCGCAACGCAGCTACCCTACTCTCAAGTTTGACTTTTTCTATTGTTTTTGTGGAGAAACAATGTTTCTCATAATTTTTATTCCATCATTATATTCATTTTGGCATACAGGCAGACAAGTCATCAAGTACTGGTGTCATGAAGTACCTGCTGCCCTCACTTAACATTTTCTTGGTTACAATCTATTTGTTACCTATACCTACCCTCCCTTCTAACTTCCAGAGAACCACAATGCACTTCACTGCAATGATCGTGCAGAACATTTTACAGTGCATCCTTCTAGACAACCCTAATCTTCCAAGTCCTTCATGTCCACTTAGCCGACCTCCAGGGTGTCTCTTTACGTTTCATAGATGTTGGGTGAAATGAAGCAAACATGTGGAGCACATAATGGTGTGTCTTGTCATATGGCATGACCACTTCCATGTCATTCTTCCAAAGTACACAACACTGACACTCTTGAAGATCCTTAGGGTAAAGTTAAATGTCTCCCTTCTTTTGGCCATCAACCCAGTGAAAGGCTCCAAAATGCATGCAGATCTGTTAAAAAGGTCATATATTTTGCACCTGGAACATACTCTTAGTGTTATTAAAAATTTATTCCTCAAGTGCTGGAAGATATACCCTCTGCAAACCCTTTCAAATAACCTACCATCACAGTGATCACTGTGATCAATCACTTCTTGAAGTAGTGTGGGAGAACACATTCCTTTGCTGATAAAGTCTTTGGACTTTGGTGAAATCAGGATATCTAATCAACAACCTCCATATGAAAATTAGATTTCTACAGATATGGACAAGACAGGACCACCTTCTTCAATGCGTCACAAATGATAGTGTCAAAATTTCTAGCAATTTATCTAACAGCAAACATGGTAACAAAACAAGAAATAAATGGTAAAACCAAATGTTTAGGCGGTGTTGCAATATGTTTCCTGTCAGTATTTGACCATGAAAAGTGGGACCAAACCCCTCAAAGAGAATAGGTTTTGATGTTCTGAATTTCTGCCATTTGTAAAGGTCAGCCCAGACCTCACTTATGCCAACAATAAGTATGGTACTCAGGGCAAGAAGGTCACATTTTAGGAAGATGATTCTTTCCTTCTCCATTTCACATACTTTCATAATTTAACCAGATTCATCAAACTTCATATATGTAATACGGAAGAAAAACAGGATACTTTACCCATTGACTACTTATGCAGAGTGACACCACTGCCACTGCCAATGTGTACCCCGCTTAGCTGCGTAAAATACCAAGTTTCTCAGGTGGGAGACAAAAACTGCAAGGCAATTATGAGGAGCTGCTTTTTGACAAAGCTTAGTATGATGACATAGTCACAGAATCACAGAATTATTTAGGTAGGAAAAGACCCTTAAGATCATCAGGTCCAATCTTTAACCTAGGACTGCCAAGTCCACCACTAAACCATGTCCCTAAGTGCCACATCTACACTTTTAAATGCCTCCCAGGATGGGGACTCAACCACTTCCCTGGGTAGCCTCTTCCAATGTCTGACAACCTCTTTGGTGAAGAAATTCCTCCCAATATCCAATCTAAACCTCTCCTGGCACAACTTGAGGCCTTTACCTCTTGTCCTATCACTTGTTATTTGAGAGAAGAGATCGACCTCCACCTTGCTACAACCTCCTTTCAGGTAGTTGTAGAGAGTGATTAAGTCTCCCCTCAGCCTTCTCTTCCCCAGTCTAAACCACCCCAGTTCCCTTAGCCGCTCCCCATCAGACTTGTGCTCTAGACCCTTCACCAGCTTTGTTGCCCTTCTCTGGACTTTGTCCAGGACCTCAATGTCTTTTTTGTACTGAGAGGCCCTAAACTGAACACAGTATTCAAGGTGCAGCCTCACCACCGCAGAGTACAAAGGGATGATCACTTCCCTAGTTCTGCTGGCCACACTATTCCTGATACAGGCCAGGATGCTATTGGCCTTCTCGGTCACCTCGGCACAGTGCTGGCCCGTATTCATACAGCTGTTGATCAACAACCCCAGGTCCTTTTCTGACAGGCAACTTTCCAGCCACTCGTCCCCAAGCCTGTAGCATTGCATGGGGGGTTGTTGTGATCGAAGTGCAGGACCCAGCACTTGGCCTTGTTGAACCTCATACAGTTGGCCTTGACCCATTGATTCAGCCTGTCCAGATCCCTCTGTAGAGCCCTTCTGGCCTCTAGCAGATCAACACTCCTGCCCAACTTGATGCTGTGCACAGACATACTGAGGGTGCACTTGATCCCCTCGTCCAGATCATTGTTAAAGATATTAAAGACAACTGGCCCCAATACCAAGCCCTGGGGAACACCACTTGTGACCCGCCACCAACTGGATTTAACTCCATTCACCACAACTCTTTAGGCCTGGACACCAGCCAGTTTTTTTACTTGGCAAAGAGTACACCCCTCCAAGCCACGAGTAGTCAGTTTCTCCAGGAGAATGCTGTGGGAAATGGTGTCAAAGGCTTCAGTAAAGTCTAGGTAGACAACACCCACAACCTCTCCCTCATCCACTAAGTGGGTTACCTTGTCACAGAAGGAGATCAGGTTAGTCAAGCAGCACCTGCCTTTCATAAACCCCTGCTGACTGCGCCTGATCACCTGGTTGTCCTGTACATGTCATGTGATCGCACTCATGATGATCCGCTCCACAATCTTCCCCACACTGAGGTCAGACTGACAGGCCTGTAGTTCCCCAGATCCTCCTTCCAGCCCTTCTTGTAGATGGGCATCACATTTGCTAGCCTCCAGTCAACTGGGACTTCCTCGTTTTGCCAGGACTGCTGATAAATGATTGAAAGTGGCTTGGTGGGAACTTCTGCCAGCTCACTCACTACCCTTGGGTGGATCCAACCCATAGACTCACATGTGTCTAAGTGGTGTACCAGCTTGCTAACCATTTCCCCTTGGATTATGGGGGCTTCTTTCTGCTCCCCTTCCTGGTCTTCCAGTTCAGGGGGCTGAGTACCCCTAGAACAACTGGTCTTACTATTAAATGCTGAGGCAAAGAAGGCATTAAGTACCTCAGCCTTCTCATCATCCTTTGTCACTATGTTTCCTCCTGCATCCAGTAAAGGAAGGAGATTCTCCTTAGCCCTCCTTCTGTTGCTAATGTATTTATAGAAATATTTTTATTGTCTTTTCCAGCAGTAGCCAGATTAAGTTCTAGTTGGGTTTTGACCCTTCTAGTTTTCTCCCTGCATAACCTCACAACATCCTTGTAGTCCTCTTGAGTTGCCTGCCCCTTCTTCCAAAAGGTCATAAACTCTCTTTTTTCTCCAAAGCTCTCTGTTCAGCCAGGCCGGCCTTATTCCCCACCAGTTTGTCTTTCAGCACATGGGAACAGCTTGCTCCTGCACCTTTAAGATTTCCTTCTTGAAGAATGTCCAGCTTTCCTGGACCCCTTTGTCCTGCAGGACTGCATCCCAAGGGACTCCGTCAACCAGGCTCCTGAACAGGCAAAAGCCTGCCCTGTGGAAGTCCAAGGTGGCACTGCTGCTAATCCCCTACAACAGGAGTCTGTTAGTTGTCAGATATTTTCACTTTGCAGAATCTTCTTACGGAAATGGCACAGTCTTTTGATAAAGCTGTGTCATAGTTAGTTTCCAGGGTAAGGGAAGAGGATAACACTGGCATTTCTTAATGTGTGCAGGTATGTGCCCAAAACTCTTCCTGTGGCCTTATAACACTCCCTGTACGGTACAATCTCCTTTATATTTTGAGTATATTAACTCAAATTATTATTGAGTATTAACATACTACACTGCCAAGCTAATGGATACTTGGAAAGGACTACTGGAGTTTGTGATTTTTTTACTGTCAGTTGCAGCATCCCCGGGCTGATACTTTACTGTTTGTGATAGGCTGCACACAATATATTACAAGAAAGGACATAATGATGGCTTTGAAAAAAAACAGAGGCATGTGGATGTACCAATTATAAAAGAATCTACCTTAAGACTGCATTACAGTGGTAGTAAGAGCTTTCAGTTCAATAACATTAAATCAATGTAATTAGAGGGAACAAACTGGATCAAT
>NW_009608792.1:4425-24322 GCF_000690535.1 Cariama cristata
CCTGCTGAAGACATGGCCCTACTGTTCATTGCTATGAAAAAAAAAGGAAAGAAAAAAAGAATCCTTTTGAAAGAACTACTCGTGTAACCATTGAGGAAAGGAAAAATATATAATTGGATAAATAATTAATGCCTTTTGTTCTTTATCTAAAAGGTTAGTAATAATTGGTGTGGCAATCATGTAAACACCCTCAGAACTTGCCATATGTTAGTGCCAGTAATGCTACTTTTATTCAGATTCAGTTGGCATCAGAATAAATACAGGAGAAAACACAGGATATTTTTTCAACTAATAATTCTGTATAGTTTCATCACCCTCCTTCTTTCCTCCTCCCTATTAAAAGCATTTTTAAATTCTCCTTTCAAATACAGATTCTGTCTACTGTCTCAATACTGTATGCAGTCTTTTTCATGAATCATTTGCAAAACTTAAAGTCTAATTTTTTGTGCTTGGACTGACACGTTTAAAAAAAATCCAGTACTTGTCACAAAAATGGTATTGCTCAGGCAGTTTTAACCTCTTAAAACTTTGCATAGTAAATGGTTGTTCTTGCCTACACAATACAAAATTTCAGCTCAAGGGAATCATTCTCTTTGGAAATGACCCTGGATAGTGACTCCTTAAAGCTTTAGATACATAAGTGTAGGTAAAAGTATCTATTTTCCAACAACAGGATCTTGTGCAGAAGACAGAGAATTAGAGAAAAATTTCTCCTGAGCAATATGTATGCATGTGTTCACATCCTGCATCTCTGCAGACAGCTAAAAAGTTGGATTGCCACCTATGCTTTTTATAAACATAATAGGGCTTCTAGTGACCACCTTTTTCATAAGAAACCTGGAAATATGGTGCCAACTCCTGCCTTTTGTATTTGACTCTCGACTGAGTTTAGGCTAAAAGCAATTCCAAGTTTAATTCGTTCCATAACGTAGTTTCATGAGTCCATTCTGCTACATCTAGGATCACTGTAGCTAGGGTAAATCTGTCATCTCCGGTTTACAGGTAGCCTGAGTTCTTCGTGCATACAAAACCTGTTCTCATTGAGGTGGCTAAAAAGAGGGCCTTCTCATGAGATATGGTGCGATAATATGATAGTACCATCAGGACAGAAGGGAAAGATAGAAACAACTAGGCTTGGCACTGTATATCCCTCCTGTCCACACTAAATAGAGATATGAGCCCACACTGTCACAGATAAAGAATTTTGACTCAGGTATTCCCTGAGCATGGGTTTCAGACTGTATAATGCATAGAGAGAAGCCATAGATAAAGTTGTAGAAGAGGAGTAATGGGAAGAAATTCATTGCTACTCTTTGCTCTGAAAGAGTTGGCTGTAAAGATGGAGCAAGTCCTTTTGGTCAAAAAAGGACAAAGGGAGTAAAAAGAAGAGAGATAATGAACAAAAATTGCAGCAAGGGAAATTCCAACCAGATATAATAAAAAAATAACAAAATGCAAATGGTTAAGCGCTGAAACAGGTTGGCCTCTCCAACCTAGAAGACTTCCATAACTTCATTGGGCACATCCCTGAGCAATTTAATCTAACTTAGAAGCTAGCCCTTCTTTGGACTGGGGACTCCAGAGTTTCTGTTCAACCTACACTATGACGTCATAGACATTCATCCACCTCTGAAAGACGGCATTAATATAGTCCACCTATAGAAGATTACAACATCTACGCAGCAGATGTAGCACTCTGCTTCCCACTGATTCTAAACACTATGACATGCAGAATACACCACAGGCCAGTTTGCCACAGGATTGAAAGTTTTGTAATCCTTTATTATCACCATTTGATATATCTGGCATCCCTTGTGACATGATACGAAAAAGTCTGTGCATCTTTTGTACATCTTTTAGAGAGAAGGAATTTTACAGAATGCCATTTAGCATTTCTCTAAATTTAAAGTACAAGGTGACATAATCCTGCAGTTTAGGCATGTTATGTTCTTGAATAAGCTTGCAGCACATTTAAGCATGGTTAAAAAGGTATTTTATGATATTCAGCCCAGGATAAAACAGATTATGAATTCTGTGCAAGAACAGTTGTTATACTGGCTTGCTCCCAATACTATTTAAAAACTATTATTTAGCTGCTGGCTCTAAGTTCTGTGTTTTTTGGGGTTTTTTTGCCTGCACTGTTTTGAGAATATTTTAAAAGAAGTTTCGCTACAGAGGCTGGTTGGTGTTTTAGAAATGCTTCACAAAGACGGTTGCATCTGCTGATGCAATGGTGATACTGTATGGTGATGCTAATTGCTGTATGGTGATACTATGCAGTACTGTTGAAGGGGATATATTGAAAGCATAAAGATGAACAATCATCTGAATTTGCAGTAAAAATAATATAGCTTTTCTTTAAAGATGACAATATCCTTCCTATGAAATTCCCAGGATTCTTAAAGTTGTGGTTTTGTTTACAATTGCAGAGAGTTTGAATGAAATATGGAATTCATACTGATTTAATAAAGGCTGTCAAAATCTAGTAAAATGAAAACATCTAATCTGACTCTAAAAATCATACGCCATACATACGTATAGCCCACAGTACTATACTGAATACAGTGGGCTAGTTATATATCCCTGATTTATAGCAGTCAATGTTCTGGGTGTGTCCTTACAGTCTTCTTCCTTTTATTTTTGTTGACCCTTGAAGATACACTTGTAAAAAGAAAAGTATATTGTTTGGTCTTTGTTTACTCTCTTACAAGAAGGGTAAGAATTCCTAACTGACCTAAGCAAAACCTATGTAGCTATGAATGTTTGATTTTCACTTGCTTTTTAACTATAGTACATGTAACTAAAAAGTGTTTTGCAACCTAGCGGATTTCAGAAGACTAGTTCATTAGTTTGACCAAACTAAGTTAAATGAAAAGGTAAACACCTGTAAACAGTAAAATCTCAGATGCAATTTTAAAATTAAAGTAATGGAAACTTTTTTAATTTTTAGAGATTTTCCTATGGAAAGGAGGTTTCCCTGTCAAGTGTTCTCGTGTGTTTGTGTTAGTACTGAAGGGTTACTTTTACCTAGAAGTGAATAATCTAACCTCTTCTCATAGTAAATTTAAATTGCATGACAAGGCGCAGCCTGAACCCTTCAAAACCACTGGGCTCATTTACAAGATACGCATCTGAAGTTCGATTTGAGTTAATTCTTTCTGTATCATGGCACTCTAATATTTACTCTACAAAATACAAGTCTCATGTCTTATGAAAAATGTACTTTTAATTGGTTTCATTTAGGTAATACTTTTCTCTAGAATAGTACAGGCTTTTAAAAACCTGTATAAGTCTTCTTATCTTTGCTCAGAAAAGAAAAGATAGCCACACCCCGTTGTTGAATACTGGTCTTAAATGTTATCTATTGACTTTTTTTAGTTTCTGTTAAAACAGACCATCACCATCTTGAGATGCACATGAACCATTAGACTGCTGTCACTGATGTCTAAATACCCTAGTCAGAGATCAAGCTGACAAATCAAGATAGCCACCCAAAAAGATCATTGTCTCAAAGTGAATCCCCAAACTGACATCATGATAGATGCAAACTGCCCACAGAGACATGGAGAGATTTTGTAACTAGTTGAATCTGTCAAAACCAGAACTGAAATCATAATAACCAAGGTTCTGCACTCTTGTGGTAGTCTGCACATGAAGTGAAATGGAGTATTTGATCCCTGCTGAAGGCTGGTCAGTGGCTACTCTTCATAGACCACAGTGACTCCATTGCTTCTCAGGATTTCAGTAGCACAGAGTGTAGAGGTCTGTGTTATGCAGTCAAAGCTTTCAGGCATGCTGATATCAAGTGAAAGAGTCAGTGTATTTCCATTTCACAGTTTCATGTAATTTCAGGTTTCATTTTATAGGGTGTCTTGAAACTGACTGGGCAATCAAAATTTTGATGGCTTGACTTTTAAAATAGAGTTGATTTGTACAACTGTTTATTATATTATAATACTATAAACTTACAATGATTGCATTATGCTTAACACAATAATTCTGTCATAATATTGTAATAACAGTATGGTTGTATATTGATGTGAAATATAATAACCACAAGTATTTTCAGGGTTCAGTAAGACTCATAGAATGGTTGGACATGCAAGTTGTCTATAAACTACTCATGCACTTACAGCTATTTATGTACAAAAGGATTCTTAAGCATCTAGGTATTTCTCAGCTTTTCTCGCATTTAGTGTATTTATCTGTTACTACATTGCAAGGATTTATGGCTGTAGATAAGACCCTTAATTTGTAGTTTGTTTACTTCTTATGCCTACTTCTACTAAACTATTAACAATTGCACATTTATGCAAAATTAAATTATTTGACACTTTAATATTAACAAAACAAACAGATAATTGCAAATATTACAAAAAAAAAAAAAAACAAAAAAACAAAAAAACAAAACCTGAGGAAAATATATTCTGTCTCCTCTCAGCTGGCTACGCTGTAAAATATAGTCTATCTTTACACCAAGAGCTAAATTAATTAGGCAAACTGATAGACATAAAAATATTCAGTTCTTCTACTCTTAAGACTTTTATTTAAACTTTACACTGAACATATGGACATATTGTACAAATATATGACATTCAGAAAAGCTAGGAGAGTTTAACCACAACTGCTTTGGGAAACAATAGGGCTAGAGATGTAAATCCCCGCCCAACAGTAGAAAGAGACTATGTGAATTTGATTACTCTTTATTTCCACCTTAAGTTGCACTATTCTTGCAAAGAAATAAATTCACATCCACACAAAATCAAGCTTAAAAATTGAACTGAAATTCAGCAAGTAAATTAACAGTTTCCTTTAAGTATGACAGAATGATTTATCCCTGTTGTGTGACAAAAGAATATAAGCCTACCAACCACACCAATGTCAAAAACTTTGGTACAAATTCTGATTTAAAGAATTCAAGTATTTCTAAGAATCCCTCCTTATTCCAGGATTTGAGTTAAGATTTGAAAATTTTTTCTTCAGATGACCAGTCTAGAAAATCAGTGATAAAGTTTGCAAGCAGAAGCAGTTCTGTGGCTATTAATATATTGACTAAAATGAAATATCATTTGAAAGTAATTTGCACTGTACATCAATCATGACAGTTTGTAAATGATCTAGTACAGTGTACTTGACAATGAATGTGAATATTTTTCACACTTTATTGTTCTTTCCTGTGGCCAGGTCTTGATTTGATAAAAGAGGTCTCAAGTGTTTTAAAAACTATCTTCATAGCTCACGTTCTGTACCTATAAAATAGGTTGCTTTGCTGGACAAGAGGACAGTTTAATGTGTTGCCTTGGTAATGAGTGATCGGAGAAAGCTGACAGGACTGAAGTATTTAATTTTAACCACCCTTCTCTATCCATCTCTGGAAATGAACTAAATTCCCTTGTTGAAAATTTTACATGCAGGAATGTAAGGAGATGGAAGCAACAAGCAGGTTTGCTTAGAGCAATAAATACATTTGGCAACGATATTCAATGGACCACTATGGTCTTGATTTCACAAAGACTGGGACGTCTGGATGCTTTCTTTCATTCTTGCTGCCAGCTCCTGCCACAACAATATTCATGCAACACGCATTGATAATCAGTTCTACCATTCCAATCGACTACATTTCCACCTTCAAAACATGAGGAAACAATAACAAAAACCTGAAAGAAAATGACAAAAATGTCATATTCTTCTGTGTTTACCTGGCTGTACACAATTTTCCTCAGGTCACCATAGAGAACAAAGAGAAACAAAGATATTCCATGTTGTCAAAGTTTGGTTAAAAGTCATTATTTGTTTTGATTGTTAAATGCCCACGCAGTAGTACTAAAAATGATTTTTTTTGTTGTGAAAAATAATAATAAATTATGGTTTAAATAAATGTATGTAATATTCCAATAAAGAAAGGCTAATATTTACATATCTGGAGTAAAATAATTGCTTTTACAGCCTCTTTAGGCCTAACATACAACTGGCAGTCTGTAACCATAGCAATCAGCTGTATTGATGGAGAACCCAGCTAGGGTAAGCAAAAAAGGAATTGCAGTGCAAGGAAAGATCTGATTGTGCAGTTGTGCATGCTACTGACAACATGAGGATATTGGCTCCTGTTGAGTGGAGCTGGTCAAACAATGAAAAATATTTCGGCAAATGTTAGCTAAAAAATTAAAAATTACTTGACTTCATTTGTCTGCACTTTTCCTGCAGAGCTTTGGGATTCACTTGAATTTCTTGCTGAGATGAGGCTTTTTATTTGCATATCAACCTATATAACGAAAGGGAGTATTATAAGCATTCGTACAGAAAATAATATAGACTAGATGGGGAGATAATCAGGTGATCATATTACAGAAAAAAGATCTTCCAAGGATGCTAGTAGCTAAACATATCAAAGATCCAATCACATCTTCAGCAACTGACTCAGGTGTGACTTAGAAGTAACTTGAGACTGTATCCCCCTCTAAGGCTATGAGACACTAAGCACAACTGACCAAGGCTATAAAAAACTGCCAGATGCTATAATTCTGATCAGTTCCAATTAAGTCTGGGAAAACAACATCCAACTAGCAGCCCTATGAAAGGACAATTGAGACAGTTTAGGGTGCCAGCTGTACACAGACATCAACAATTTCATTTGTTATGGTCGTTCTTGCTGTCTCAATATTGAAAAAAGAGCAGTTGAGAAATTGCTGTGCTGATTTGTGAGCTGAAAATTCCCCAACTGAAGTGAGATATTCTGGCAACTGCATCTTCCAGGTTGGAGATTCCTTTGTGTTGTTCAAGTACAGGAAAGATCAAGCCCATCTTCAATCATCTTGTTGACAATTTGTGACAAGGATAAACTTTGTCAAGCAGCATCCATCCTTCATTTCAGCAGCTGGAGCATCTAATAAAAAACCCCAAACTCACTATTTACTTTTACAAGTAATTAATGCTCTCATTATTTTTTATAGCGCTTCTGAAGAATCCTGATTGTAAGTATTATGTTAGATACATCACACTACATTACATTAGATAGGAATAAATTCAAAAAGATCCCAACTTAAGCTCTCAGTATAAATACATTTTAAAGGTCAGATGAAATGATGTAAGGCTACTAGTCAGTGATTACAGTACACCAGCTGTCTGGCTATTATCCAGTAGTAGTGGTTTACTGGGAAGAACTGGATGACAGAATGTGTAAGACTCAACAGCATCTGGAAAAGGGACAGGACCTACTGGGCAACTTCTCTTCCTTCCTTCAAGACATTTTAAATACTTCTTTTTAGTGACAGATTAAAACACTACTCTTGGCTTTCAGGAGGGAAGAATCACCTCAGGGGCCATTAACTGAGCCTGGCAGAATGGGAAGAAGCATGGAGAAAGCAAGATCCACTCCGACACCAAGCCTGTAACAGAAATGACATTATAGACCCTTGTCTGTGCCACATTCCTACAAATATTAAGATACAGTGCATCTACCACATGGCATGTATTGCAGAACACAGCCCAAATGCCAAATTACCTGCATCTTACTGTATGTTTGTGTGTATATACACACACATGCATGTGTACGTCCAAACACACATGCATACATTATGTGCTCTTTAAATGAAGTTTAGAAGGCACAATTTCTATATTGCAGTTGAAAGTTTAGATGATCACATTAACATGTTAACATGAATAAGATAGGAAATAGCTGACTGGAAATTCAAGAGTCAAATCTTCTGAAATCTTAGTGAAATTTAATTTAAAAATGAACTCGCAAATTTATATTATACCCCTGATTTGCATATTCAAAATTACATGAAAAAAAAAAAGAAAAAAGAAGACACAGACAAATTCTTCTGATTATATATCCCTTAGTCAAGCACAGAAGTCATGAGGATGTGTTCTTGGGTCTGGAAAGGAAGAAGGAAGAGCTACCGGATTTACTCCTACATATTTCATTCTCACCTCAGCTGCAATTATGCTATAGGTACATGTTGTAGCATTACATTTTGGTAAAACTACTCATAACAATGCTAGGAACTGTAGCCTGGACATGGCCTACCTCGTGAGGCATGAAGGCTAGAAGGGGCTCTCTAGATTCATTCATTCTTATGAGATGATTACTGACTACAAAAGATTATTTTCCAACAAACTTCAAAAATTATTTTGTAAGTTCACTAAAAACTTGAACACAAATGATAAATAATTAATTCACTCCAGACAAGTTTAGTTCGCAGGGTGTTTTTATTCTGTTACTGAAAGAAGCTACATTTTAATTTTAGCACCTATGACTTCCTATGAACTTACACTTTAAAATATCATCCAAGAAAAAAGTTCTGCCAGTTTATTTCATAATCTGTTGACTATACAATGGTAAAGCCGTACTTGGTTCAAATTCAGCTACCTGTATTTTATTTCTTGTATCTGTGCCAAATATATCAGGAACCAATCTATGTATAGATATCAGAATCCCAAATCTATGAGATCCACAATAGAAAAAATTAACAAAGATAATCTACAATGAAAACCTTGACTGAGCAATCACAAAACAAGCAAGGTGTTACACATTCTACAGCCATAGATCAAAAATCCAGTAGACACCACAGTGATTCCAGTTTGCAATTTTGCATGTCAGGTCACACATTTCCCCAAAATACCTCCTACTTAAAGTACATCACATCCTTGAGATAAACATCCTGTTTCAATTGCCACTGACATTGAGCCCACCAAAACTCTTCCTGAGTTGTTCATGTGGTTGACTATGTTCAGTACCAACTGCATTACCATTCCTATTTTGGTCAAACTTCATTCTGGGTCTGATTTTGTTTCTGCCTTTGCACAGTAGATTGAAGAGCCCTTTATTATCAAATTTCTTCTTCCGCATAGAAAGCATGGTCTTTAACTTTCCCTTTGGTAAAGACAAACAGCCTGAGATCCTTCATGCTTTCAGAATAGAGGCACATTGTACAGTCCTTTAATCACAGCTTTTCTCTGAGCTCTCTTCAGTTTATTAACCTCCTTCTTGAATTATGAATAGAGCTGTGGGAAAATGACCGTTTTGTTCTCAGAAATTCCCCACACCTGTCTTTTTCTGCTTAGACTATTGGCTGACTGGAGGTAAACTTAAAAATACCTCCATTGCCATCTTCCCTTGCATTAGGCAAATTTCCTGTATATCACAATTATTTCAGTCAGTTTTGATTTTTAAACCCAAGTAGTGTGAAAATTCCCCTTTTGAGCCCTGGGTTGTTTTGATTTCCAGAGCTGTTCCTCCTAAGGAGCCGACATTTTAAGCTTGACAACCCTTCACTTACAAAGGAGAAAGAAAATTTCTTCACCCTGAAGATTTAGACCCACTCATCCGTCAAGCAACAGGACTTACCAGGAATAAAAGTGCATGGGATATGGGATGTAAGTTTGCACATACATGTAGATCCATGTGTCTACGCACACAAGTTCATAGTGACATATCCACATTGTGCCAGCTTAGTGGAGAGGAAAAATATTTCAGACTTCAGCCATGGAAGTCAATTTCCACATGGAGGAGTTAAATATATGCCAAAAAGCAAATTCAGTCTTGCTTGATTGTCATTGAAAATCATAGATTTAGTCAAGAGCTCATAAAATTCTTTTTTATTTAGTCTTTCAAATATTTTCTGCTGCAAAGAACCACTGCATTGACAAGCACACCTACTTCATAATTATGTGGTGTAGTTTTTATCAATATAATGAATATAATTCTGATTTCCAGATACAAAGGATAGATAACAGCAGAAATGATAAAAAATTAATTCCCCACTTGATTTTCCCAGGATGGAAAGTAAGGAAAAGAAACTGAGATTTTTCCTTGGGGGAAAAGAGGTATTTTGCAATTGTTTGCCTACCCTTCATCAAAATGCCACCTTCTGTGTTCAGCTTTTTAACAGCTATAAGGCAAAATTTTATGAAGCAGAGCTTCAGGCATGCTTCTCTTTGGTGCATATTTTCTGTCTTTTATGAATCCCAGTCTAATACCTGTTTACCTATTCAACATACTAGGACCTTGGAAATATAGATCGGCTTTCTTTATCCTACTCCAGGAGCTGAGCTGCTAAATTGGAAATGTTGCAGTGCTCAGCATTGCAATGCCTATGCTACTTTGCTGAATATCTGCCTGTATAAAGCCAATGTATCACATCTGACTGTCAAGAAAGACAGTAAAAGCAAAGAAAATCCTGTGTTCATGAAATTAAAAATAATAAATAGCAAGTCTTTCAAACACAGCATGCATGCTACTTGCATACCCTCCAGGGTTTCCTTTGTCTCGGGCATTACGAACAGCTGCAGGTTTTAAGGGCTAGTTGTCATCTAATCTACAAACATAGCCTGCACTGCTTAACACCCCTAATCTGTGCCTTCCACATGACAGCACTTGACTACCTTAGAATCCTTGCACACATTATATTCCTCCTCATGATATGTACTTTTTAGATGGTTTTAGCAAATGGAACCATTTAATTTGCCTCATGGGTTCACACCTACCCATGCAAATATCTTGGCTCAGCCATGCATTTCTTCAGCTAATCATCCAGATGTATACCTCTGGTAAAACCGTAATAGCCTGGAAAAATCTTTCTACTCAGAAATTTGTTAAAAAAGAAAGAGCTACAGTTAAACTCCACGTGTAACTTAAAAGCAAGAAAAAAACCCGAGGACAACCAGGAATTAATTATTTAACAAATAATCATCAATCAAAGTGTCCAAAGCTACCAGAGGTCATGCTTCTCATCATTAATACAAGTGTTTGAATGTATCTGGGTAGGGAATGTTTTATGACAGTTGTAATGAGACAATTTGGAAGAAGTAGACCTTATCCACCTTAAAATACTCAAAGGACATCATTTTAGATATATAATGAACTTTTGATTGGCCATTTGATATTACTGTCAGGGCTTGAAAATGTATCAAATCATTCCCATAAACAATCTGAATATAAGACAGGAGAAAGATAGTTATAGAAATGCTTTGACCTATCTGGTGTGAATGGATTTCATAATTATAAAATGGTCATAACCACCTATTCAAGAACAAAAGAGATCTTTTTCATATCATTCTTCACATGCACAGACATATATGTACTTATTTCCTCTAGCCCCAGTTAAAGAAGGAAATCTATAAGTTATTCTGAGTTAAACATTAGAACTGGAGTGTTAGAATATTCCATTAAATATTTGCTTTCATTTGTTCAGGTATGTAAAGTGTAAGATCCCTGTGCTGATCTAATTCTAATACACATTAATCAGTACATTGTTATTTAAGCTCATCTCTCAATATTCCAACCAACTGCTCTGCTATATCTTTTTTCTCCTCTACCTTTCTCCACTCCTTTTAAATAAGCTCTCTTGCATGACCTTTGCCAGACGCTGGTCAGAAAGACTTTTATGCGGAAATGTTAGTAAAAAAGTGGATTCTGTATTTTGTGTGGATACTGTTATGCTACTGTTCAATCCACTCAGTAATAGCTGGAAGTTCCAAAGAATGCAACAAAACAAAGGGAGAAACTCCTAAGTCTACAGCAAAAGCTGCTTTGTATATAGACTTTTATAATTTTTAACCTCTTCTACTCTATTTTTAGTATTCAATATTTACTCCAGAAGATGCTGAATTTAATATTAAACTTTTCCAAAAATCTAGTCACTCATGATTTACTTTTAAAGGTTAGGAAAAACGTAGTCTTGGGTAAAATTTTGGACTCCTATATGCATTTTTGTTTCTAGTATACACCGTTAGCTACCACCTAGTTACCACTCTTTCAGGTGGTCAGTTAGGCACTCTGTTGGATTCCTTGTGACAAACAGTAGTGGAATTCATTAATCTGTTTTATAAAGAGATACATAATAAAAAGATTAAGTTATTGCTTGCTTTGTTTGTGTTTTTTTCTCTTCATTTACTCTGCATGACAAATTTCCCAATTATTTTACCATGATTATTATAGTAACAGAGTAAACATATACCAATAATATGATGTAATATTTTATCAGTGTTATAAAATAGCAACTAATAGCAGTGAATGATAAATAAAGCAGTTGGAAAAGCAGTGTTCAAAAAAGTGACAGAGTTTAGTGGTCAATTTGTTTACATAAAATGTTAATACTACTGACCTGTGGTTTAAGAAAAAAAATCTGTAAATGTCTTTAAGAAAAATGCAATACTAAACGTTGCAATTTCCTTTTGGAAGTGCACATTTTTCTATTGTTGTTTTGTGAACTTTGTCCTTCTAAGTGTATGTTTTATATAGCTTTTGCCTTGGAACTCCCTTGTTTCAATCCCCTAAAACTGTCAAGTGTGACTCCACCTGCTTTATTGTTCCCATAAATTCATATGAAACTAGTAGCTAAATCCAATTTGTGTCATTCTGTCTCTCTTTGTAGCCTATTCTAAATCTCCCAGCATGTTTCACAAAAGTAGAATCCTATTAACGCCAAATAACCACCACTGTATTTTATTCCATGGTTATTACAGTCGTGCTACTGTCACAGCTCTGAAAGAGTCTTGGCTCTCCATGAATCTATGATGACCAAAGCCTGCAAATCTCACTACTAGATTCCTGTTCTTTTTTTTTTTTCCATATGATATAACTTTTTCCTATACTTATTTTTTTTAATGAACCTAGGTGTTATAAATTTAGGCTCAATACTTTGTCAAGAAATTTGCCGATCTGCAAAGTGCTACTAGTTAACATGAAAAATCTGTTAACTTCAGATAAGCTAACAGATAAGCTTAGCCCACAAAACTTCTGGTCCTGTCTTTAGCTTTACTGAAGTTCTTTGCTTTCAAAGTATTGCATAAGTCCAGTTTTACTTTAAGAAATAAGGATAACGACTCTTTTTCTTTATAACTTTCTGAGCAAATGAGGTAATTAAAATATTAAAAATTGGAAAAAATTGTGAATTTCAATGGAAGTCCTAAAATCTGGATTAAAACCCATTAAATGTTGTTATAATCAGGGTAACATCCACGAAGTATTGAGATATCATCAGCCATATATAATCGAACTAATGCAAGGTCAGAGTTACTTCACTTTAAAAATTAGAGAGAAAAATGAAAAGAAAATTTTTAAAAAGCTTCTGATTAAAGTTTCAGTGTAAAATAGAATCTCTCCTAACAGAAAGCTGTAAATGTCTTGGAACCTTATCTCCACCTGGTACCCTTAATGACTTCTGTAATATATATAGAGACAGCAAGAGACAAAGAGTGTAATATGCTCATTTAACCTATATTCTAAAAGCTCCAGAACAGAAACAGTTTTTGGGTTTTTTAAAAAAATTATTTTTAAATAAGTATCTTAATGGCTGCATCATAGTGTGCAAATGCCTTGACACCTACAGCATGTCTTGGATTTTTGCTCACTCCACCATCTGCACTCATACCTCATGAACAAGCTCTGTCTTCGTTATTGCAATATGTATAAATCAACTCCAAATCCTGCAATCCTAAAAATGTAAAAAAGTGCATTTGAAATACATGATAATTTTTCCAGGAACTAACACATAAAGGGTGTCTCAGGCTCAGGAACAGCTGAGAGAAGAACTTAGGACCTGCCAGAAATAATCATCTTTACAAAGTCTCAAGGAATCCTGTGCCTAAAGGGTGTGTCTATACAATATATTATGAGTAAGGAAGATCTCCTTCCACTCACATTCCAAGGACAGTGTTGTGATTTATTGAATTCAGTAATGTGCCAAATACTGGCATGTGCTTTCTAGAAAGCCTGGAATAAAAAAATGAGCTCATATCTACCAGCAATGCTATGCCCTAACAAAGCTGAGCTGATTCTCTGATATCTGAAGGGGGAAAATCAAGTAGGAGCAGGGATGGGAATTTGCCTTTTTTAGGCAGTTTGGTTAAATTCTATGAGAGAAATGTGCCCTGCTTGTATTTTTCAGAAATATATTGAAATTACATGAAATTACTAGATGACTCAAAGCAGAATGATTAAAAAAAATCTAGGAACTGCAAAACAACCTTTAAGTTGTGAATCAAAAGAAGTTCATTATATTTCATGTAATGAAGTGAACATTTACAGCAAATTTGACTATTACGTATGTATGTTTAGTAAAAAATTCCTGGTAGAAAGAATGAAGAAACACTGCAACACCTTTCCAGCCAGGTGATGCAGTCATATTGCTCAGAGACTTTACTTTAATTTAATTTAATTTGCTTTAATTTAGGCTGAATGATCCTGTGTTTCTATTACATTCTGAATATATTGGAAGAAAGTGGATTACTTCAGCTTTGAGCAGTAAAGATGGTCCACAATGCACAGAGCACATCTTTTGAACTTGTGATAAGATCAAACTCACATTTTCTGGGAAGTTCTTAGGCAATTATATTTGGACAAAGAATCCCTATTAAGGTATTATATAGCATTGAAGTTAAAACCTAAAGAACTTTTTAAAATCTTTTAAGAAGGACCACTTAGAATTGTTCAGCTCCAGAAAGTTTCTTGTTAGTCCTTCCTTGCCCTGGAAACGTCAATTTGCTCTGTCTGAAAAAGGTATCAAGCTGACATAGAATTTAAAGACTGGAAGAGGGTCTTATAATTATACAGCTGGGCTTTGAAAAATAATTGACCAACCATCTTAATTTTAATACTTGTCCATCAAAATATTTCTCTCCTTCAGTATTCTATTCTGGCTTTAGTTTTTTTGAGGAATGAATATCTACCACCCTGATATATAAATTTTTATAGTGCCTAATTATTTTGTCTTTTGCAGCATGCTCAGGAAGTCACTAAACTCTGACCAGTTCATATAAATAAAAAAAAAAAGGGAGGGGGGGGGGGGGAGCCAGCGGCCGCGGGGGGGGGGGCAAGCCGAAGTCCTGGGTCCCTTGGAGAGTATTTTCCAGAAGATGTCTTCTGTAAGAGAGAGGAGACAGGATTCAGTCTGAGGACTTTCTGTTCGCCTCTGGGAATGGTGATTCATGAAACCAGTTTTAGAGCCCAGGCTACAGCACACCCAGCTAAACTAAAAGCAGCAGAATAACAACCTTCATTCTTCATTCTTCCCTGGCAAAGCAAATACACTTCATAGCACATCTTAAAGTTCATTTCATAACCACTGTAGGGTCAGAAGAAGACAGTCATCCTACAGACCTTTCAAAGAATATCTAGCAGCTTTGTACCCTGGCAAAAAGTATATTTCCCACTGTGTGCTGTTGCAAAAGTCTGCATACATACATACATATACATTTATGTACATGTGTATGTATATGATTTCGTGTTGGTTAGAATTATAATTTTGATCCAAGTAAAAAAATTACTTGCGTAACCTGCAGTTCCCTATCATCCTTTACCCTTTTTGCAACAACATCTCTCCCTGGCTCATACTTGTATTTTTTATTCTTTCATTTTTATTTGTATTACTTTCATGAGCTTTAATCACCAGGAAAGCAAAAACCAGAAGCTTCAGTTCTTCTCAGATGTATTACAGTCTGCAGCTCTGGACTGTCTCTTTATATTATAATCCTTCACCATTATATCCATAGATAAACTTTACTTTGGTTTCATTCTAGTCTTTGTTGTTATCCTCTCTTGAAATTTCTTACATTTCAGCATGCTGGGGAGTAGGCCTTTTCTTTTCAGACTGAGATAATGTGATTTCAGAAATCTGTTTCATTCCTTCACATCAAAGGAATCTCCATTTCATTCAGCATATTTTGTACTAAACAATTCCTGCTTCCTCTTGTTGGTATTATATCTGCTTTATTTGTTAAAAGGGATATTTAATTATACATTAAATAGATCTTCAGTCCTTCCTGTAACCTGACTTTTCATAACTAACTTGCTGGTCCACAGAATTATCAACTCCCTCACCATTCCTTCTTTCTCCCTTCCCATCTTCCATTGACAGGAGATTAATTCAAAACAAATGGCTTTACAGAACTGTTATTTTGTAAAGATCTTAAACTGCCTTGACATCCATGAGATATTTTTTAAACTGTCTGGAATCACAGGGGACTATAAAGATTATGTCGATTTTTTACTCAGATTTTTGCCCCCAATTTCTATTGGTCTTTTGCACGTGAGGGTATTAAGACTGTGCTAAAACCACTAGCTTTGGGAACTTACTACACTGCACAGAATTAAAGGATAATTATTATCTTTAAGAGTATTTGAAGCAATAAATATTTTCACTTGTAATGAATGGGTAATGCTGGGTAAAAACTTAGACGTTTAATAAAATGCAAAGCTACTTCTCTCCAACTCAAAACTATTCTATAATTCTATGATTCTTTATATGACCTGATGTCATGAATGTTTAAAATATTTTATAATTTTAATAAGTTCGTATACAATCCACAGGGGAAGATGTGTACTGGAACAACACAGAAATTGAGCACTTTCTGCTGTCATTACAACTAGCTAACATTTCAGATGTTTTCTACAGTAAAGCAGTATGACAGTTAACACAGTGGTGGGCTGGCCTGTGATTCTTGTAAGAACAATGACAATACACTCAATAACAGCATCAAAGATAACGAGTGGTGAAACCCCTTGTATCACTTAATGTCTCAATCTTAGTTTTCACAGACACTTACTGCATATTTCTTACACTGTATTGTTATATTAGTAATAGGTGACCCTGAGAAGCCTGTACATTTAGTTTAGAATTGGAACCATTTATTGACATATAGATGGAAGACAATTTCATATTGAAAATTATTCATTTTCACTCTTTTCTATTTAAAGTTCACCTTCCAGCCACCCACTAATCTTACTGTCCTGTATTGACTTAGTCTGAGCTTTCCTTTCCTGGAACTTGTATTCACCAGTATTTCTTCTCTTGTTCCAGCACTTAAAATGCCTGTCTTATTTTCTTTAGCTGTGCTCCTTGAAATTATATAGGATGAGATTTCCTGGAGTGCTTGGTTTGCCCTAAAGCAGCCAGCCTACACTAAAGAATTGGAGATGTAGGACTACTAATTTTTCCCACAGAATCATGAGCTACTGTTCTGGTCAGAGTGGCCTAAAATTTTCTGTGCTCTCACTTTGGGGAACACTTTAAAATAGTTGAACCAAAATAGATAGTTGAAGCACCAAAACAGATATCCCTGTGGCAAGAAACATATGTATTTGTGTGCATATTTAAAGCATTTCACAATTCTCAATAACAATTGAAACCAGGATTTGATGAGTTCATTAAGGTTGAATTTTTATCTTCTGTTCCACACAAAATTCACCAGGGAATTCATATGAGGTAAAAATTAGATATGTTATTCAATAAAATTTGTTCAACATGAAAAATAATAATGAAGAAAAAAAAAAGATTTTCTAATTACTTACTGGCCTATCTTCCTTCCTTAACTGCATGGGTTAGCATCACACTATACGAACAACCATTGCCTTCTTTTGAAATATGCATAAGATCAATTCTTGGCACCAAGGTAAGCGCTGGCGACAGAGATTCAGTAAGATTCTCACAAAGATTTACTCTAGGGAAGAAGGCCTCAGGGATCAAACCTTAAATTAAAAAACCTGGATATTCTATTTAAATGATTATTTCTACATTATCTAGCTGCCTAAGACTATGTTAGTGACAGTTAATTGCGCTCTGACACTGTCACCTGCAAATCCATGGGAGACTGTGATAGTTCAGGTTGACAGTCAGCCTTGCTGTTTCTCCAGAGGAACAGCATTTACTCCCTCTGTTAAGGACCTCTTTTCTTTCCCCTCTTCTTTTTCACAATATTGAAGACCTTTTCCTGCACGTAGGAAGAGTTCTTTTAATTTTTAAAAAGTTATTTCATTGCTAGAAGCTCTTCACTTACAGAAAATCAGGTTGGTCTTATGAATGATTTCTTTGCCTCACTGTTTTCATTGTGTCTGTGACATTTAGTCACTGAGACATAACTGTACTTGTCCGTGAGTGCTCTGGGACAAGGGTGATAGCTTTCTAAGTGACATTACTGTTAAATTAATATTCTGAATACTGGGCAGACAAAGAGTACTATTACAGATACACACATACACACATATAAAACAGATAAAAGGCAAGAGTACAAGTCAAGCTACATTAGTGGAGAGATCTTCAGTTTATTAAATTGAATTGCTGTTACAAAACCCTGCTGTTAACGCAGGTGACAGCAGTTAGGGAGAAAGCAACGTTTTCCTTCTTTTGTTTTTATTGATTAATTAGTCAATGTGTGTGCAACAGCACGAACATGAGCTGATATGTAAGTGCTAAATGGCATTGTTCATATTGTGTTAAGCAGTCAGTTAAAAAATATGTTTTATTGATCAGATTCCTTCCTGAAGGCATAACTGATGATAAATGTTACTGGCAGGGTTATGATGTCAGAAGACTGTTGGGTGATGGGCTGATGTTTGCCTCAGCTGTTTCATGTTTATGAAGCCAAAGGTAAGATGCCACTGAAGAGCCATTCCCATGCTGTATTTGTTCTCTCTTCTACCCCTTATGTTGAATTCATTTCTCTGACTGTGAACCTTTATAACAGTTTTTTGTCTCTGGTCCTGTCAGTACAACTGTCCTGAGTCAACGACTGGCAACAGCTTAGCATCTTAATATTTCTTTTTCTTTCCACTGCTGGAAGTGTAACACTGTCCATCTCAAACGCGGCAGCCTCCCTGTCTTGCTGCACCTCTGCTCTCTCAAAGCACTGCTGCTAAACTCATCTTCCCCCTCCTGATACTCTGAACACAGCACCTTTTTATTTCCAATTTCAATTCCCTTTCTCATTACTCTCTTTTACAAATTCCTTTGCTTATCTCTACTTTCCTTCAGTCTTCAATTCAAGTTTCCCATCCGTTCATTGAAAGTCTTTCACAATGGCAACCTGTCTGCCTCTAAGTCCTCATTTCCTTTACCTCCCCACTCTGCTGTATTTGCTGTACTCGAGCCAACCAGTTAAATCCCACAGTGTCATGCACAGATAACCAAACTACTTTGAACTCATATCTCAGCAGGGTAAAGTGGCTCACAGTAAGCCTGGTGTAGCTGTAGCTTACCCTGGTACCCAAGGCAGCTAATAAAAAGATAACATGGGTCTTTCTGCACCATCATTAGTATCTGATTCTTAATATCAATATTCTCTCTTGAGTATCTTTTTTATAACATGTCTTCTTACCAAGGGAAGTCCACTCCTACTGTTGTTGTGCTAAGTATTTTACATTCTGTGATTCATCCAATGACTGATTGTCGAAGTAAAATACCAAAACAACCCTTAGCACAAGGGTGAGGAGGAAGATGTCGTGAAATTACCCTGGCATTGGTGGCTAAGTTTCTATTTGAGGAGTGAAGTGCTTTTCTGTGTAATCGGAGTAGGAGCCGTATCAATAATATTTCACTTCTTTTCTTTATAATATATTTATTCTGAACTTCATAGTTCCCTAACAGGTAGGCCATATCTGATGAATACACAAAGTGCTTTTCTATTTTTTACCTTTTCTTAATGAATTTAGTGTAGGATGTAGCATTAAGTAAATATGAAGTATGATAACATAGCTACTTCATGGATGTGGTAGTCTCAGCCACATGAGCATTTTAAAACTTTCCACACTCAGTGTTTTTACCTATGTATTATATATGTATAAAGACATATAGTATAAAAATATAAATTTATATATACATTAAAAAATATTTACATAATCCCTCAGACTGTAATACTTGAAAAATCTTTTTCAGCCATGGAGTGAAAATATTCTGTTGCACAAAAATATAACATGACATTTAGCCTTATCTGTCCTAGTAGTGTTTTGACATATGCCATTAGATCCATAATAATTCATATGGTTAATTGTACCTAAACTTTGTTTAAAAGGCTTGGAATACTGAAATTCATGTGTGTTTCTATAGTGTTATGTGTAATACCAGCTTTCCTTTCAGTAGGTAGATGTATACAGTACAGTACAGTTCCCTCAATATTTCTT
>NW_009608792.1:24405-41913 GCF_000690535.1 Cariama cristata
AAAAATTTTGCAGGAATTCTAGCCATAAGAGGGTCCACAGGCCCAAGGAGCCCAGGTGTTGGGCTATAAAGACAGCAAAGCTGTAGATGAGCATAAGTCTCTTCGCTACTCCTTCCACCAGAAATTTTCTTGAAAGGCTATTTTTCAGCAATTTTTAATTCTAAAACTTTAACATTTTAATTGTAAAATTTTATTTTTAATATTTTAGATTTAAAACAAGTTTAAAAAGAATGTACTTTCCTTCAGGTTGACAAGTCATGACTGCGCTGTATCCCAGCAGAAGTATCCCACGGTGTGCAAAAGTAATATTTCTCTTAGCTCAAGAACACAGGTTGCTCCAGAGCATATCTGTATTAGTTCATTTGGGAGGGCATAAGGCATGTGAGAGTACATGCTGGGGCAGCTCCAAAGAAACAGCTTGGTGCTTGCTGTCCGCCAGGTATCCTGTGCTCTCCAGTCCATGTTTGACTTTTCCAGAGAACTACCAGGCTCATTCCTGAAGAGTCTAGATGAAAATTAATATGCACTTACATGGTCAGGAAACTAAAGGCCCCAAAGAGAAATAAAGGGGTAATTGCCCTGACAGTAGAAATCCATGTACGACCAAAAAAATCACTCCTGCAATGGTAATTTAAAAGGAAAGAGAGCTATAGGAATGTAGGATAAGGATTTTAGCATATTTTCCATATGCAAGTCTTATGAATGACAAATAGCTGAAAGAATTCAATTTCTTATAGTCAGATCGTGTTCTGTGCTATAATCTTGTTTCTTTAAGGAGAGAAAAAAAAAAAACAACCCACCACCACTCACCTCTGTGCATTACATGTTCGTTCTACCATGTCAGCCTCTTGTTTTAGCACCACGAGACTCAAAACCACTTTATGTGTCCAAGTTCATGTTTTGCTCTCACGGTCTAGAATGTCTTGGCCTCATGGTTCTGGCTGCAAGTAAAGTGGATTGTCCACCTTAGAGAAATGCATCTGTCAGAAAGACAGACACTCAGAGATTTTTCCGGCTTGTCATTTTAATGATCCAAAGACATCGGGGAAACATACATGTCAGCAGAATGAGCACCATGCAAACAGGGAGATAATAAAAATGTATGTAAATATGTAGGAATCTCTATGTCCTTGTTTCTACTCCTAGTTCTGATACCCTGCAGGCTACAAGTACACACATATTTCACCCTTAAAGGGGGTTTAGAGTTTTATTTATAGGACTATAAGTATGCACTTATATATAAGTGTCCTCTAGATGCTTTGACAAAACGGCTGGACACAAAGTCAACAACAACAACAAAAGGCTCGATATCTGATGTAAATAGGATTACAGCAATAGTGCTTAAAGTAAAAGGGAGAAGAAAAACCATTTCTTTCCCTTTTAAGAAGGAGTTTGGGGTCAAATGGACTGCATGTCAAGAGTATGACAGAGATAATTTTGTACTGAATGACATTCAAACCTTCCCTTCTTGCTTGTTTTATAAGTAGGGGTGCATATTTTCTCCTATATTTTGAGTTTTCCCTTCTTATACTATCTAGAAAATGAAATCAGAAAAATGGTGTATTTCCCACTGAATAAAGCGGATTATTCCTGCCTAGGAATATTTAAAGTGAAAACACTAAATGTTTGTGGAAACATTTGTTACCATGAATGATATTTTTTTAGAGGCAAAAAAATCTGAAACAAACATTCCTTTTTTTGACCATGTATATCGAGTAATATAATTCATTTGAATTACCTCTATTTCTGGCTGCTACACAGGTTGTGCTATGTTACTTTTTCCCTGTTTTTCATCTTTCTCTTTCTGAGCGCATTTTTTCATAACTTCATGTAGTCTCTTATTTCAGTGCAGTGTGATTCACTCAAATAAAACAGTAATTGGCTGGTTACAAAACAGCACACAGCTGTCTGCTAGAAGTTATAACCTAAAATATTTAATTAAACAGCACTGCTGTTTTTCAGATCTTTGTTGGCTTTGCTTCATGTCCAGATCCTACATTTTCTCTAGTTGCTCTGAAGGACTGGTTTCAGCCTTCTATCAGACAGCACTACCAAAAACCAGAGGAACAACCTCACTGCTTTGTGATTGCACAAGAGCATCCACTTAATACATTCTGTAGAGTTTAATCTTTATGTGGCTAAATGTTCTAGATTACTATTCAAAATCTTTTATTATATTTAGACTACTTTTTCCCAACATCAACAGGCAACTGGTATGATATACTTGTGCATGATAATTCTTAACTATCAGGTAAAGTGAAAAATAAATAAGTAGACTATACTGTCAAAACCCTCCCATTACAAATGTTTAAACCCCAGAGAAAATGTGCTATAACTGATAATTCTAAGTATTCTTTTAAAACCCTACTTCCACAGATACTACTTCTCTTGAAACTGTCATTGATATTCTCCAAGTATTCAGGGAAATTACTGTATACAACTGGAGTTAATGTGTTATCACGATAAATTTTTCCCTTTCAGTCTGAATGGAATTCAGGTCGAAGATTTTAATTGCTAAATACTCAGTGACCTCTAGGATATTTTTAACTTCAATGATTATAATCACAAAGTAGATAAAGCATTACCAAAATGATTTCAAAGATACTTATGGGAATAGTCATAATTCTCCTTTAAAAATAAACAAATCCACTTGGGGAGATTCAGTTTGCATATTGAGGGTTCTTGGTTTATTTAGCTACTCATATCAGAGTTACTACGGGTATTGTAAATGATGAATTGCATATGTCCACGCACATGTTTATTGTAGCTTTTGATGCAGTGGCCATGAGATTTTGGGAAGGCTCCTACTTCACTGTATTTGACTTTGAATCAGCATGATTGATGATAGTTGCTGTTTTTCATCAACAGGGCCAGTTTTGAAAGCCTGAAGGACCTATACCTGTAGGTTGTTTGGGAAAAGAGAAAGACAAGAAGTGATGGCTAGATGTTTTTGCATTCCTACTCTGAACTGCAATTTGTCCCAGTCAGTCTTTCTACGTCCTTATTTCATCCTTGATGTTTCCCATCCCCAAGTATTTCCTTTACTTCCTCTTCATTCACCTCACAGTTCTTGCCCAGTCCTTTTTAGTAGTGTATATAGTGTCTTCAGAAATGTCTGTGACCTGCAGAGAACTGGTTTACAAAGGCACACACAAAATTATTCTATCATGTCAGCCCTTTTGCTTTGAGAAAGGTGCATGTTTCTTTTAAGAAAAGGTGAATTTCAGATACAGCTTTTTCTTTTCAGCTTAGTTAGAAGTAAGAAATTCAAAGATATCAAAACAACATATGTAAAGATAAACTGAAAGTCCAAATTATTATAGGATAAGGAGAAGCTATGATCCCATTCTTATTTCATCTTAAGCAGTTTGCTTGCTTATAAAGAAGAATACACAGACCTGAATACAAGAACTTTTTCCTAAGGGACAACTATGAATGTTAAAAGAAAAATATGATATTAAAGCAATAAATCAAGGAGAACCCCCTCCCAAATTCATTCTGCCACTATCATCAATGTCAGAAGACATCAGAATTCTGATGGAAAAAGAAAACATCACTGGATGGAATATTTTGAGAGAATCAATCTTGGTGCCAAGGGAAATTACAGACTTTTCCAAGAATGTCACACTCACAGCCATGAAGCTTTAGCCCTTCAGAGAGAAACCTGAAGTTCAAGTAATATATATACTGAAGGGATTTTAACCCAAGTGTATCAGATTTTCAGCACTGTGATCGTAGGACTACCCCCCAAAAAAGCTTTTTGTAAATATATAATTAGCTTTGTTTATACAATCACATTGAATATATACTATAGAAAAAAAAAGAAACAGTTCATAAGCTTTAGTGAATGCTAAATTATTTAGTAAAGACAGGTACAGTCAGGAAGGATCATTACTTAAGTTTATCTACATTCAAGTGCACCTTCCACACTCACCAAGTTCAAATCAAAATTAAATAGGAGGGGCCAGTCAGTGGCAATTTATCTGACAACAGGGTTGCTGGGTAAGGTAAGGAAAGATAGATGGATTAGTGTTGTTTGGAAAGATTTTCTTTTTTTTTTTTAATCAGAAAATAACACTCTGAAAGCTGCAAGAAAGAGGTGGATTTAAATGTCATTTTAAAAGAAATGAATACATGAATTAAGTTTTAAAGATGTCCATCTTAAACTTTGTTACTGGGAGATCACTATTTTTAAATTAAGAATGTTTCTTTTTGTTTAAAATTTGTACTGTCAGTCTAAAAAGATGACATAAAAAAAACCTGTCAAATTATTAGTTAATTTGGCCTGTTGTTTTTTAAGTTTGTTTTCTATTTTACTAAAAGTGTCTGAGATATTACTGAATTTTCAGCTAAGTTTGGGATGCGAACATTTTCCTCTTTAAAATGTCAGTTTTTGCTGTCTGAGAAAATCTTGCTTTCCAAAGAAGCTCCAGCTGATGAAACTTTCTGCCAGTTCTCTGACTTTGACTTTGTGTGACACCTTTGTTGAAAAGATGAAGAGAGAAAAAAGAAATACCATTACAATTTACCCATCCAGTATATAGATAAGGCAACCCTTATTGCCCTGATTGTTGTATCTCGGTTTTCAAGATGAGTGACTGAAAAAAAGAAAAAAGGAAGATCATTTGACCAACCCTACAAAGACAGTTAATGCGTGGGCCATCATCTGGCAATGTGGAATCTTGTGCAGCGTTTTACAAACATCAGGGTGTTGAGTCAAGCATTTTTCAGTATTTGCACACATGTGTACTGTTTAGCCAGAGGCTGAGCCCATCTGAAACTTTTAGATTCATTTGGACATGTCAAAGACGCTACGTAGCCTGTATAACCATTTTCAAACAATGCCCTATCTTAAGGAATGGTTGTATATGAGAAAGACAAATGGGTTTAGGAAGCAATAGAATGAATTGTAAGAGTAGTAGCTGGTACGAGTTGAATAATATTTTGTCTGGCCAGAGATGGCAGACATTTTATCAACTGACGATTGTTTTTAAATTTCGAATGCTAACTTCATCCAAATGTTTAAATGTTATATGTTTCAGTGATAATTACCAGAGGGAAAAAGCTGAAATAAAAACAATCAATCTCTTGCCATCTTAGAATTCAAATCTGTGTAGTTGCATGCTAAATAATTTAGTCTCTATTAACTTGGCATTGTATTATGACATATCATAATGTAGCATATAGAAAAACAAAATACCAAAAATCTAAGAACCACATTGAGTAGAATTATAAATGTCTCAGGTTGCAAATTCTTAATTTAACTTTATTTTTCTGTAGAAAAATATTCGCTTGAAAGAAAAAAACTGGGAAAAGCATTTGATTTTGTTCTATATTATAGTAAAAACATTTTCTTTAGAGAGGACAAATTCTGAGATTTGCCCAGATATGATCACAAAGCTCAGCTGAAAAGTTTCACTGGAAGAAAGTGAGATCCTCTGAAATCCAGGTAATTCCATCTACTCTTTCTGTTCAACAGCCACCTGTCCAGACGTATATTTGTTTGGCCTTGCAGTAAATTCAACATCACCTTACAGCATCAGCTATTTTTACCACCTATTATTTTTACCACCTAGTTATAACATTAATCCTCACAAAACACCACCTCACCTGTATTATTACATTATTCATGCTTATATGCAAGGAAGAAACATAGAAACATGAATAATTTTCCTAATGGTTGCAAAGGTAGAGGCAGAGGCAAGTACTCAGCCTTGTACAAATCTGCATAAACCACAGGGAGAACCATTTCCGTGAGCCACAAAGTGAGCCAGGTCACACTACTGGCAATTAATAACCATCCTGAATAATTTTATCTGAGCTTCAAGTGGTTTGTGTTTCTTCTGCTGTTTCTTCCAGTGTGACAGCCTGCAGGAACTCTTCAGCACAAGGAGAATGATTGCTAAATGCTGGATCAGTATTGCAAAATGTACTTTTTCACAAGGTTAAATGAAAACAGAATTAGACCAAGTGCAATTCCCCAGCATTCTGTCAACCTTTGGGACCGAGAATTTATGCAGTGACTGCATAAATTTGAATTAACAGAAAAAAAAGTGTGGTCCATGAATAATTTTGTCCTCAGTGAATGATCAAGATTTTCTCAACAACTAAGAGCTGTCTTTAAATACTAGCAACTAAAGATATCTTTGTTGGATTTTACATCAAATCTTTGATGAACTGGGAAGGTATCTGAACCTTGTCACTACATTTTGGTTCACCTTTAATATTACCTGCCTGATCCTTTGTGTTATGATTTTATTTTGATGATGAATTTTCTTTTTATATCACATAGAGGATGTGGTAGAGAATTAGTGTCAGCTTACCATTTAACCTCTTCCTGTCATTCACTCCGATTACCATTGCTTTCCAGATTGCTATTTATCACTGTGATATTTTATTTTGACTTCTAAACTTAAATCACGTGTATAAACAAAAATTAAATGTCATATTCTTTAAATAAAGATACTTTCAGTATAACATTTATGACAGGTTGTGAGTGTCTGTCAGTTCCTGAACTCTACTTTGTAGTCGGAAATTGTCAGGATTTCTTTTATGAAGGATTATTTTTTTTCAACAGAAAATGTCAATTTGTTGAAATCTAAACTTTCCTCAATTCAAGTTTCACTACAAATATAATTAAGAGGAGTTTCTCAACTAAGGGTGGGAATTTCTAGCTACAACCAGAAAAATAATTGGAGAGGTAGACTGCACTGAGAACAGCTAAGGCACACTGCAGAACCATGGGAAGTCAGGTACAAATCTCTTCATCAACGATTATTCAATTATGTAAGCATAAGTGGATCTATTTCAAACAGAGAGCTCAAAACAGATGTGAGAGATGAGCAACCAGACTGAAATCCCCACATGATTTTGAACTTGACTTACAAATACCTGTACCCACTCTGCTACCAAGCAGCCTGTAACCATCTCTGCAATTCTCTCACTTGTATACCTACAGAATGCACAATATGAAAGTGCATGCCACCACTTACATGAGAAGACAGCTGGACTATAATATGTTTCAGTCATAATTACCAGACATTTTATAGCACTCAAATGACTGTATAAAGTGATAGCCCAAACCATGTTCTTTAAATTTATAGCTTGTCAACATGGGTACACAAATGGGTTTTTGTGAGATAAGGGTTTGTTTTTTTAGCACATTAGCTACTCTGTGGAAAGTCTTTGTTCATACTTCATACTGTATGTGAGATACTTTACACCTTTTGCAGAGTAAGAAATTGCACAATTATTTTTTCTGCAGTCCACAGTTTGATTTGGTTTACTGTATTTGCGTGTATATGTATATATGTATGCATATACACACACCTATATACATATATGTGTACCTATGTATATATGAGTGCATACACATACACATGAGTTTGCACATGTCTACCAAAAGATGACAGTAAACATTCAAGTTTTCATGGTCTGTAGAGATTGGTTTCACCATATCTCTTCGGTTTATTCACACAAAGACATAGTGATTACTGCTAGTGTATGGAATATTGAGTGTTAAGTTCTCTATGACGATCCTCATAACCTCAAGGCAGATACAGAGAACAGAGCAGTATCGGGGGATTCTGAATGGAATTTTGCTTCTTATAAGGACAGCTATTCCATTTCACCTTGAACAACTAACAGGGTTTCCACAAAGGCCTTCAACTTGATGTTAGCTTTTAACTCTTTTCTGTCTTCTTTGCTGAAGCCTCCTCAAAACAGGTAGTGGCTCAAAACTGAAATTTAGTAAAGAGCACGGCTGAGTGTAGTGAAATCCAAGAAGGCCTCTGTCTCAGTAGGGAAGGGCTGTGATGTTCAATTATCAAGAATTTGCAGTACCATAGAGGATGAAGGGAACAGATATTTCTTCATGCCATTCATTATGCTCAATATTCCTCACTTCACATCAAGCTCTGAAATGTCCCTGTGGCCTCTTCTTGGATATGCTGGATTCTTGCTTTATCTCATGTTCATTCGAAGAAAAAGTTGTGGAAAACAACGCAACAGATCATGCTTCCAAAAGATTGAAATGAGACTGAAGTTCTTTTTGACAATAAGCAGCTTAACAATTTTTAAAGTTCTTTAAAATTTTTCATATCTGCAGAAGAAAGTCTTTTTCTTTCTAGTGTTGCTAGTAGTGTCTGTTCACTTTTACACAGGTATATTCTTGGTCAAAGCTCCCAGCTGTGAATAGATTTAGTTCCTTTCTTTGCTTGGGAGGTTGGGAGGTCACTCCTAAGGCAACTTATCATTTTGGTACAAGGAATAGAGGAATAGGTGTTTAGTGGTCTCGATTCAAGCTGTCTCAACTTGCATAGAATAACCTACAATTAATTGGCCACCAAAACCAAACTAACCAAACCAAAATAAAATTTAACAAAAATAACTCTCCAGGTTAGTTAGGGGATTCAGTGTGGAGGGTGAACCATAGGATCTGCTCTTCATTTCAATGATAACTTAAATGTAGATAATTTTTTGTTACTTATCTATCCACTGGTGATTTCTGGAGCACTGACCAGAACGCAGGCTTCCTCGAAGGAGTGCTCAACTATTAAGTCAGAAATCCATACTCACCATTATGCTTTCTAACCTGATTAAGCTTTGATTTGTGCTTACCAAGCACAACAGGTGAAACAGAAAGGACTAAGAATCTCTTTCCTCCCTGGGTGCAGTAGCCTGACAGATAGGATATAGCTTATAAGTTGAAAGAAGTCAGAGATGTCAGAAGGAATAGACTCCTGTCTCACATACGTAAAGTGAATTTTCTTATCATTCATCAGTGAAGCATGAGACAGGACAGCTTGTTATCCTGAGCAACCAACATTATTGCTAACAGCTGTGTTTTCACTGTCCTCTGCACTAGGGCATACTGTACGTAACAGACCTGAAGTAAGTCTTCAGTCTTCATGATCTCTATATGTGTTACAGATTTGGAATGAGTCTAGGAGTAACAGAGCTCTCATAAAGCAAAACGGATATTGTGATTTAGAGGAGACTGTACATCTCCTGATTTAGTGCTCTTTGATTAGACAGAGTTCTTTGGGAAAAGAAGCATTTACACTCTTTAAGCAAATCCAAGTACCGGGACAGTAATTTACAGATAAGGTATGTCAAATGATGACATAGAAATCTGTTCAGCTTTTGCAGAACATTTCACAGATATTCTGTAGACATAGAACCAAGTTCCTCATACTAATAGTGACATTCCATTTAATTAGAGACAATTTCATTTCTCATAGAGAAAATACTTAACTTCTTATAGAGATGATTTAATTTCTCATTTAGGTGCTATCACCTCTGACCCCCTGAGCCTATATTTGAGGGTCAGAAAACAGTAAAAGGACACCAATTTTCTTTTGTGCCCCACGGATTCCATGTTGCTTTGAAATCACTGGCCAGTTTATGTGGTATGAATCTGTGGATCTCTGCTGACTTAGGAGAAATTATGACAATTTATACCAATGCTGAATACCTCTGACAGAAGCAGGTGAAATGCTGCCTATGAAACATATTTCTCATGTTATTTCCAAACTTGTCTATTCCCCTCCAAACCAACTACAAAAATATTTTCAAAGCCTGTTTTCCCCTAAGTGCACGTTTACTTTCAAAGTATCTACATCAAACACAGTGTTCATAAGCATTTTTAAATGTGCTCAGTCAGCATGAAAGAAGCAGAGAATCTCTTAAAAAATAAATCAGAAAAAATCACCACATGCATCTCAGGTAGGTTGTTCTTTTTTAAAGGAGGGAAAGGACTAGAAGTCTCAGTTTGCTTGACTCTTCAGAGTAGAAACACACTGTAGTACTGTTCAGCTTGAAGACAATTAAGTGAAGGGAATAAATGAAGTCTGGATGAAGCTTGTTCATCAGTTGGGCCAAGCCTTTATCAAATTGACAGCAACATTTTTCACCAAATTTTATGGATATTAGCAGAAGAAACTTGAATGGAGAGGCCTTTTCAGACAACTGTTAAACAATCATCTCTAGACCTCCATTAATTCTACCAGCTATTGCTCACTCACCCCTTCAGGAAGAAACTGGAAGGGTTTCTGCAGCCCTCACTTTTAGACCGAGTAAATCCCTCACATTCTCTGACGTATTTTAACATTGATAATTCACTAAACATTGTCAACACATAAAGTTCAGAATTATGAAGATTCTCTCTGTTCCTCCTATCTGCAAGATAGGGGGATGAGTACACAGTAAGAATCATTCCATAAAGTCACCTGAAGTATAAAAAGATCTGTAAGTAAATATGGTGGCATTTAAAACACAGGCACCTATGCAGGAAAGCTCCTTGGATAAATTTGGTTTGTTTCTTGTTTTATCCCATACATATTTTTCCATTTAAAATGTTGGAATGATGAAGAAATGTATAAGCAATGCAGATTTTTTTATGAAAAAAACCCCAGAACTTCATTCCTTTCAACATGAATTGGTACCATTATAGTGCTGTTTAAAGAATCTCTCAATGTTTGTAACAGTTTGAGATTAAGATGTTTGATAGAACCTTATGTGAGGATTAATGATAAAATGTAGTCTGCTGTCCATCATGTTTGTTTCTTATCACTCACCATCTTGAAATGGAAGCCAAGCAAAAGTCTCCAAAGCTAGGGATTATAAGAGTGCAAAAATTGCCTGGGACCTACAGAATGACCAGGTTGATACAATTTTTAAAGATTTGTAGATTTGTTCCAAGAAAAGGAATTTCAGCTTTTTTTTTTTTTTTTCTCAAAGCCACCATTTATTAATCACTTCTTCAGGACAAGCTGCTATCTCCTACAGATCATGGCAAGGCTGGGTAAAAATGCGGTACAGTTCAGAGGATCTTTTTCATAATATATATTTGAATATTTGGGGAATAGAAAGATGAAGAGATATTGTGAGGCATTTATTTTGAAATATGGTTTCTTCAGCATAGAGCCTTCATATCCAAATCTCTGTTTTAGCTGTCTTGATCAAAAGTTTTTTTAGTGGACAGTTTTTTATTGAGTCTTGATATAGACTTGATATGAATTTCCAGAAAAAAATTCAAGTGATAAGGCAGAGACAACATTGAACTAATGGACAAAATTGCAGAAAAATCACTTCAGGAAAATTATAGAAGAAAACCTTGATCCTCCACTATAAAGGTTTAATTTATGGGGTTAATAATTAGTGATCTTTTTATGTCACAAGTGAGAAACAAAGACAAAAACACTTTCTCAGTACTATTCTAGTTGGTGAGGATGCCAAAATATTTCAAAAGTTGTTCATAGATACTGAGTCTTCATTGCTATTACAGCATTTAATGAGGAGCTACATGAATTCACATGCCTACATCCCTCTAACAGAAATGGTAAGTAAAAGACTTCCTGATGGAGGTGTCCTTAGGCCTTTTATCCAGTGAAGATGGAGCTTGATACCCCTCAGGGTGTGTAGCAAGGCCGGCATATTTCCCTATGTTCATTTAAAAGACTGAACTATGTATGTCCTAGGAAAGCACTGACTTTGTTAGTTCATTAATTAAAGAAAAGCAAACCCAAACAAATATAAATTAAATACGTGAGACAATTTTCTGTAGATAGATATATGAGTTCCCTAACTAGGAAAGACCAAAACAAAGCTTCCAGAGAGTTCAGTTGAATATTACAGGGATTATAACCCTGTGATATTCCCAATAGAGGCAATATATTGCCCTCTGTGATATTCCCAATAGAGGCTTTCAAGCCCTCAGAAGTATCTCTTTGAATTGATCTTACTTTCTTATCAAGATGATGAAGTAGACTCCCCACCACCTGAGAGGTGAAGTAGCTGAGAAGCTCCCAGGTTGATGTGGTGCTGTAAATTTCCACTTGCTAAGCAGCCTGGTGAAGCCAAGGTAAAATGTTACATTCAGTTTTGTGAGCAGAGTTTACCAAAGTCTTCAGTGAAAAGAGGATCTTTGCTTTCCAAGCTTTTTTTCTAGGTGTATCTTATTTTCCTCTAGAAATTATTGTGGCCTAGGATTGAGAGTCTACCCTGTGTTTAGGCAGTAGACTGGACACTAGGAAGACTATCTAATAAAGAAGTAAAAAAAAAAAAAAAAAAAAAAATGGTGTGTTTGTACTCTAGAATTCCTGACGTGTGTTTTCCAGTGCATTGCAGTATTGCAGTGCCAAGCGTGATGGTAGTAACCATGTTGTTTTGTTTAGTGCAGAAGGAGATGAGATTAAGAAAGATTCACCAGAATATAGAAGGTTCTGGAAAACAGTAACCACAAGGTAAGAGACACATCTGCTGTTACACTCTTGTTTAGTTTAATCTAAACTGGTATTCATTTTGTGTTTAGCACATAGTCCAATGTAATCATGTCTTATTCTTGTTTTAAATCCAAAACACTCTGTAGTAGATCCGAAAACTACACATCTGTACTGGTACTCATCACCCTGCAAGAATAAGAACTTTGACTAACCTAAACATGATTCATGCCAAAATGTGCTGGATTAGCAATATGTTCTGAGAATCAGTATTATCTCATGACTGTGTTCCTTTAATACCACACCAATTTTCTCACAATTCTGCTGAACATTTCAATTTCACTTTTGAAGTACCTTATTGCCACCTCCTTAGAGTGGATTTTAACATGTTTAGAGGTCGTATTAAAGACATCCATATATTTTACAGGTCTACACTTTTTATGTGGTTGCCTCTGACTTACTTGTCACAATGGCATAACAGAACATTTAAGAATTATGCCATGGTATAGGAATACTATTCTGTATGCCTAAACCAGCATTGTTAGAAAGTACAATTGTTATTCTGGAATAATCTTTAGAAATCCTTTTGTAGCTGCTAAAAATAAAAACTGTAGCCACTGTGCTGCATTTTTGATAACTTGCAAAATTTCTGCTTTCTTGCACACAGAAAGTACAGAGTCACAGGGCATGCTGGTATCTTAGAAGACAGTAATGTACTGCATGGACACAATACCTATCGGCTCATAAGCAAACTGACAGGTTTTTCACAGCACAGCTATAATGCGATTTGAAATTCAGAAAATCTGTTAGTGATTCAAAGCTTTGAGGTCAGCTAGTACTTATATTGCCTCAAAATTGTACTGTCTGTCTCTCCTGCTGTGGTCCTTTGAAATACTGCAAGCATTAATTAAAAGTCAATTGTTTGTTTTAATCAGATTTCATGGGGAGAGTACACTGTAGATGCAGGGGTTGTGAATAACCTTGCAAAACGGAAATGTTAGGTGTAATTTGATCACTATAAATGAGAAAACAATAATTATTAAAAGTGAATAAAACTTTACCACAGTAAATCAAGAATGAGTTGAAAGGTCAGTACAATGACTATTGTAACTGAACCACATAAGTAGTGATACAATATTACTTTACTTCAAATGAAAAATACAGTTGATAAAACCTGAAATATAGAGTTGATAAAAACTGCTGTTACCACTGAAATGAATGGAAGAGCATCTACTAATTTCAATGGAACCAGAAAATTCATTTATGAATTGGGTATTTCTACAAGGCTATTTGCAAAATTGCAGACTCACTCTTGAATGTATTCAATAAAGCACAGACTTCTGAATCAAGCCTACAATAAGCCGTATTGATACATAAAAATCCCAAATTCAGAATTAGTTATTAAATTATTTTGTTAGTAATAGTAGGCCAGAATCTCCAAATAAAAATAGAAAATGCCAGCAGCTGCCCAAATATAGTTTTTAATTTAATTTAGGGCTCTGTCTTACTTTGGGTAAAACTTTAAGTAGTTCTTGATGTTTGAAAATTGTCACATTGTGTACTCAAATGTTGCCACAGCTGTTGTCAGTGTACCAGCTCCCAAGACGTTTTGTTGTTATCCTTTCTCTTGTAAAGTCAGACAACTGCTGCCTGTGGAGAAGGAGTGGAAAGATGCATTGTAAGCACAGCAAAATTTTGCAGCCCTCATTTTTGCTGTCTGGTACCACAGCTGTGAGAAAGAGTAATACGGGAATATTGCCTGTTAATACAGCCAATAGGAATTGTGTGCAGATGGCGTATGGTTAACACAGAGAGTGTTGTCTCATAAATCTAGTTGTGGCTACTAAACCTGGTTGTGTTTTCACATGGAAAGCAAAAGATACTTTCCTGTGCACTCCTTCCATCACCATTTACCTCACCTGGAATTGCTAGAGCTTCTGGCTGACCAAGTTGTGACAAATTTTAGCAAATGAAAAACAAATTATTTCTATTTAATTTCATCCAAGAGAGGTTATGAATGGGTTTTTTTCTACAATGTCCAACAGTAAAAAAGCCTAAAATTCTCTTTATTTAAGAAGACATAATAACATTGAAAATTCTTTTTTATTTATGAAAGCTTGTTGAAGGTGGCACTTTCTGGACTTAAAAAAAACCCCACGAGTCTGATGAAAGCCCACTGTAAGAGTGACCTCTGCAGTTTTTAGTAATAATTTTCACAATATGTCATTCTGGATATAAAAAAATGTTGATTTTAACAGTTTTGAGTTGTTCTTGAGTAATCTATTCTAAAACAAGCTTGTCAATTAAGGAAAAAAAATAGATGTGGTTTTGTTATTTGTAATAGTGTCGACGGGCTAAGGACAAGGGATAATAACCTCACTTTGTAGAAGCTGGTGACAGATTTTCTGTGACACCTCAGTGGCTAACCTATGGTGCTTCAAGATTGTGAAAATTTATCATTACATACTTAGATACAGGTATCGATATAGATACCGGTTTAGACATAGATATTGATTTCCTGGCGTCGCTCTATTTTCCATTTTAAAACAAATCAAAGTAAATAATAATAAATAATAATAAATAGAGGAGACCTACCAACAAAAAGAGTCAGACACCATCTTTCACTTCCATCTCCTATCTTGAATGTTTCCCTCTCAAACCAGTCCACCATCAGTTTTTTTTTAACAGTATGTTTTAAGTAGCAATAAAAAAATTCAAAATGCAACATGACAATTGTGGCAGTCCTGAGGTAGGATGAACTTTCAGTATAGACAATACTGAAAATCAGAGAATTTTATCTTCCTAAATACATTATTTGTTTTCATCTGTACAGTTATTTCTGTTTAATTTCTGATTCACTGGGGTTCGCACAGCTCAGAAACAAGCAGTCTCATTAATGGCAGCAATTGAAAGTAAGACTGTTCTCACGGCTTTCTCTAAGATCTGCATGAAATGTAGAATGTAATGAAATGCAATGTTACAATTGTTCCATATATGAACTGTTATGGAAGAAGGTTATTAATTATCAGCTATGCATTTCAAGTTTCATATTTAGACAGACAAGCCATGGAAATCTTTACCTCCTTTTTCTCACTGTACCAATTAGTAAAATTTTCAGCTCTCCACCTAAGCTGTAAAATTCATGTAAACAAATTCAGTTCACACATAGATAGCAAATCTGATAAACATTTCAGAGGTGAGTAAAACCAAAATAGAATGTGTGAATAAACAGCACTGAACTAGCAATACAGAAGAGAAATAGCAAAAGCAGAAAGAGAAATAAATAAAATTAAAAACAAAAAACAAAAAAAAAACCCAAAACAAAACAAAACAAACAAAAAAACCCCAAAATTCTGTTGACATGTCTTATTTCAGGGGGTGAAAAGCTCCTTACTGACCCAAACCTAAAAGTATCTCATAGTACTTTTGAAAAGAAAATCACTGAATTTGGGCAATTATGATTCAAAGTCCTGTTTCCTATTCTTCAGGTTAAAGTATGGCATTTGAGAAAATGTGTTTTAGTCCTGAAAGCTTCAATAAACTTAGCATAACTGATGACTTATTTTGCAACATCTTCTGGGAGGGTTGGTCTATTACTCTTTTCTTTTTTTTTCTGGTTAAAGTCATTCCAATTTTTCAATAAGGAATAGAAACAATCTTTGATGATTCACTGACTAGTCAGTCAATGTAAAACACATATAAACCATCAAAACATGTATGTCCTGCTGCAATCATAGTATAAAAAAATGTATTTTATACTTTTTATTATTCAAATGTCTTTTTGAAAAGCATACGGTTGTGCCCACATATGTGCCTGCTGAAGTTATGAGAAGGTGTGTCACCAGAAAGAAAGGTCAGAACTGAGCATTTTAAAAGTATCACACAATAGTAAACACTGTCGGATTTGTCCTTACATGAATGCAAATAAATTATCAGCTATGCATTTCAAGTTTCATATTTAGACAGACAAGCCATGGAAATCTTTACCTACTGCAAAAAAAAGGGGTATAGAAAAATGGCACATTCAACTTTTTCCCAGGATGCCAAGGCCAGAAGGAAGCTCAGGCTGGATTGCTCTTCTCTGTACCCACCCCGCTAAAACTTGTGGGATCGAGTGAATGTGTTGATGTATTTCCAGTCCCGCTAGTAAGGATTATTCTCTTTCATAATCTAAAACAATTTCTTCAGTTGACCACTGAAGTGATAACCGCAAACATATCTTCCAGCCTACTCGTAGTAGACAGTCACTACTTAAGAAACCATTTTTGCATTAAACAGGTCTTGCTCTTAGTACAGAACTTCCTTTGACCTGAAAAAGAGACCAAAGTTTATGACTCAAAACAAACTTCTGCAATTTACAGTCAAAAAAAAAAAGGCTTAGAATGAGAAATTTAGTGAACATGGAAATGCAGTTTCACAGTGTTTCATGGTTAAGAAACAACTATTTATGTGAGGAAGTACATCTATGTCTCTACTATCTTAATATAACAAAATGACTTTGCAGAGAGATTTTGCTTGAAACCAAGATTATGCTCAAAGTAGAGACATCCCTGTGTACTTTAATTCATTAGTTACATGCCGACAGCAGCAAATTAAACATATAATACCTCTCTAAATTCCTTGCTTCTTAGACACTAATCTATTATTGGAAACATTACAAGGTGAAAATACCCTTAGGGTTTCTAACAGCTTACCTCTGATAATGCAGACTTGTTTTTTACTGTTATCTTAAAATATTTAAATCCTTCTAAGACCCGTTATAAACACTTCCAAATACCAACTGCTGCAAAGCAACTTTTATTAGTATACATGGTACATCATTGCACTATCTAAATAGCTATCAAAGGAAAAAAAAAAGGAAGAGGAGGAGACATACAGATTTTAAAAAGTACTCTATGTTTAGTTTAAAACACAGATTACACCACACTTTTGCATTCTAGCAGGTTTAATATGTTGTGAAGGTCACATTGGTATAGAATCATAGAATGCTTTGGGTTGGAAGGGACCTTTAAGGGTCATCTAGTCCAACACCCCCGCAATGAGCAGGGACATCTTCAATTAGATCAGGTGGCTCAGAGCACCGTCCAGCCTGACCTTGAATGTTTGCAGGGACAGGGCCTTTAGCACCTCTGGCAACATGTTCCAGTATTTCACCACCATCATTCTAAAAAATTTCTTTCTTACACCTACTCTGAATCTACCCTCCCTTAGTTTAAAACCATTACCCCTTGTCCTGCCGCAACAGGCCTTGCTAAAAGGTCCCTCCCCATCTTTCTTATAAGCCCCC
>NW_009608793.1:0-4055 GCF_000690535.1 Cariama cristata
AAGTGCCGGCCCAACCTTAAATGGTGACAGGGATGGCAGTCTGTGGATAAGTCTGAGCAGGGGCAAGGGGAGGAGTTCACTGCAATATTAAACCCTGTGGTCTGGTCCAAAGGGACCAGAGGTAGAGATTCTAATGAAAATACCTTTAAATTTTTGTAACCCGGGATTTGAGTTGCATGTTACAGAAATTACTATAGCAGGAACTCCTTGTTGCTAGCCAGGCTAGGAGCAAGGGGAGGAGTTCATTGCAACATTAAATCCTATAATCTGGTCTAAAGGCACCAGGGGTGGAGATCATAACAGATATACCTTTAAACTGTTGTAACTCATGATTTGAGTTGCATCTTATAGGAATTACTATAGCAGGAACCACCTGAACCAACGGAGGACAAGTCTTACAAGAAACAGTGCAAGACCAGCAGTGACCCATCCTGAGCTGCCTTTCGTGCCAAATAACTCCATGCAGCACACCACCTCTCCTGTCCTGAGTGACCGCCATAATAGATGGAGCCCAAAGTCATGGACTAGATGAACTCAACTGACATTTTGTGGACATTTGTGGACATTTGTGGACATTTATAGACATTTTACAGGCATTTTAGAGGGATGGTCCATAGACTAATGGAATGATATCTGTGTATCAAAGGATGGGAAGGGGGGTGGTGGTTAATAAGGAAGTATTGGATATTGTGGGACCTGAGCATTATGTAAATGTTATGAAATAAGAGGTGGAGTATGTGCTGGTTTTGGCTGTGGTAGAGTTAATTTTCTTCACAGTAGCTAATATGGGGCTATGTTTTGGTTTTGTGCTTGGGAACAGTCTTGATCATTCAGGGATGTTTTAGTTACCACTGAGTAGTGCTTATATAGAGTAAAGGTCTTTTCTGTTCCTCATACTGCCCCACCACAGAGTAGGCTGGGGGTGCACAAGAAGTTGGAAGGGGACACAGCTGGGAAAACTGACCCCAACTGACCCAAGGGATGTTCCATACCGTATGACGTCACACCCAGCATATAAAGCTGAGAAAAAGAAGGAAGGGGGGGGGCATTTGGAGTTATGGTGTTTGTCTTCCCAAGTAATTGCTACATGTGATGGAGCCCTGCTTTCCTGGAGATGACTGAACACCTGCCTACTGATGGGAAGCGGTGAATGAATTCCTTGTTTTGTTTCGCTTGTGTGCGCAGCTTTTGCTTTCCCCATTAAACTGTCTTCATCTCAACCCAACAGTTTTCTCACTTTTAGTCTTCCGATTCTCTCTCCCATCCCACCAGGGAGGAGTGAGCGAGCAGCTGTGTGGGGCTTAGCTGCTGTCTGGGGTCAAACCACAACATGTGCTTAAGTCATTACCACAAGATACAGTATCAGAAATAAACATTTCTGTGAATAAGGAGAAAAGTTATATTAGGCTGGATAGCAAATTTATGTGGGATATAAACCCTCATGACTCAGGACATAAACCAGCTACTAAATAACAGGGGTTGGCAAGACGCGTTCCCTAAGGGCAGAGTAATCTTATATGGTGCTTCTCATACTTTGCTGTGACACATTTTGAGGTACTAGTAAGTCTTGAAGAAAAGGTACAAAATTAGGTGGAACAGTGATATAATTAAACATGGCAATTCTTTTGCTCAAGCTTACTGTTTCTGAGCATGAGCTTTCACAGAAATTGTCAGATATCTCTAACCTTTAGATTATGCTGAACATAAAAGAAACTTTAAAATTTTACCTTAATGTTCTTTTTTTAAAAAGATAAAATCTAGTTTGATACTTAGCCCTCTACCCCAATGTTCCTAGTTTCTTATCAGATGAATTGACTCACTTCAGATAGCCCTGATAATTTCCAAGATTAAACCATGTCTCTCTTTGCACTTCCTTTTCCTTACTTAACTTCACAGCCTGAATATATAGTAGTGCTCAAGGCAACTGCTTATAGTTTGTTCTGTCAGTTCCTAAATGGGAAAACATGTGATGTGGCAAACTTCTTGTCTTACTTATCTTCATTCAAAACATTTTACCCTCTTATCCTACAGGGACATTTTGCAGAAACTTCACACCTTCATGTCACTTTCTGTTTGGTTCAAAGGATGCCTAAGTTGCAATTAATCGACATCTTGACTTGCATTTGAGACAATGTCACTTCCTGAGAATGTTTCTGGATGACGCAAAGTTATCTCTTAGGCTCTACTGTTTAATTAGAGATTCCAATTAGTTATTATTTATGTCTCCTCATGTCCCTTCATATTTCTTGTGTTCTACAGAGGAAAGTCCTCCTTATCCTAAGGGTTCAGAGGAGAATTTTCTCAGGATTTCTGCCTTCTTCCAAGGGGAAAACTAGCCTAGATTAAGTAAACTACTATCAATATAATCTGTTTGTTTCCTTTCATACTGTGCGAGGATTTAATTACAGAAATCGGTGTAGATGACTTGGATTATCTTATTTTATATACATAGGCCAACTAAGGTCTTAGAAAAATCTAACTGAAGGAAAAGATAAGGTCTTGAAACTAGACCAAAAGATAGGATCAGGAGTCTCCTATGCTGTCATGCTTTCTACTGTTGTTATGTTTTCTACTTTATCCATACTTGAATCTTTGATTCAGCATTCTTCTGTCTCATCTCAGAAAGCATTTGTTTAATCTTAGCTTTTTTCACAGGTTGGTAATGTGAACATTGGATAAAAGGAGTTGCATATTCAGAATTTCTTGTAGAAAAGAATCTCTAGTCTTTTCTTGTCTGTGGGAAGAAGAGAAGAAGAAAAGGTAAAGATTTGTATTACTGCCACTTGATATTAATGAAAGAATAACAAAAAGTAATAGGACTCAAACAATCACATGAGTTCTATCCACTTACTTTAGAGTGAAATCAACCATAAGTATGTCTTTCATAGTAGGTGATTGTGTAAGTTACTTTTAAATCCCTCCAGTGATGGAGGTTCCTCAGCCTTCATGGGCATGCTATTCCAGGGCTTTCTTTGTCCTACTGGTTCTCCCAGTGGCTCACCAAAATCTTCCCTGTGGCTGTTCAAGCTCCATAGTTCTTATGCCGGCAATGAACATGAAAAGTAATTGACACCTTTCTTCTTTGCTTTTGGCTTTTGCACAGTTGAAGTCTGTTCTGACGTCTCCCCTTCTGCTTGTGTTCTCACCCCTGTCAGCCTCCGTTTTGTTTTGTTTAGCCTAACAGTGCCAATTCTTTCAGCCTTCCCTGTTTCAGACTTGTGGATTGTTTTTAATCCACCTCTCTCTTGATGTATAGTCCCCAAACAAGACACAGTTTACTGGATGATTTGAAAGAAAAGACTATTGGGTTAGCTAGAAAACAATCCCAATCCCCACTTTGGTTGCAAGAAAGGTTCTTGTTTTGCAAGGACTTTTTGACTTGTGTGGTGATCCCCTGCAGCCCCTGAATTCTGATCAGAAGGAACACTTCCCAGTTAGCTCTTCCCCACCTTGTATTTCTTTGGTGGTGCCCCCATGTAGTTTCATCTTTTTCTTTTTCAGACCATTTCTCCAGTTTGCCAGAATCATTTAGAATTATAATCCTGGTCTCTGCTACACTCACTGTTCTTGCTAGGTTTGTGTCATTTGTAAGTGAAACCGGCATGCTCTCTATTCCCTCACCCTGGCCATTGGTAAAAATGTTTCATAGAACCAGAACAAGGGTAGACCCCTTCTGTATGCTACCTGATGTATCCTTCCATTTTGACAATTTCCTAGCAATTAAGATTCTCTTACAGCTGTTCAGCTAGGTTTTATCTATTAAACCTCCCATATTTTCCTAGCTTGGCTCTAGGGATGTCACATAAGACTATGTCAAAAGCCTAAATGATATTAAGACATGACACCTACTGCTTCTCCTTTATTTACAAACTTAATTATCTATTGTATAACAAATTGAGACTTGTTCAACATGATATATTCTTGACAAACCTGTGTTGGCTATCACCTATTGCCTTGTTATCTTTCAGTAGTTTCAGGACTCATCCCGTGCCTCTGTGTTGGGTGAGATGCCCAGGTGGTGGTGGTGGCTGCAGGGTCGGCCCCTGTGAGGAGCG
>NW_009608794.1:0-20016 GCF_000690535.1 Cariama cristata
ATTTTATTTAAACATTAAAATTTTATTTAAACATTAAAAAAAAGCTTTTTACTCTGTGTATGGTCAAATACTGGAACAAGTTTCCCAGAGAGATTGTGAGGTCTTCATCCCTGAATATGTTCAAAACCCAACAGCACATGGCCCTGAGCAACCTCTTTTCACTGACCCTGCTTTGAGCAGGGGGATTGGACTCAGTGATATCCAGAAGTACCTTTCCATCTCAGTGGTTCTGTGATATTTTAAATTACAGTGAATACAGCTTACAAACTATGCTTCTGATGAACTTTTATCAGGTAAAGGGAGTATCTTTTGTTGTTTTGTTCCATGGTTTAAATTTGCACTTTAAAGGGAAATTATTTAAGGCAATGCGTGTTAATTTAGGATCTACTCTTACAAATGTTCCTGCACATGAAGTTGGTGAGCACCATTAGAGGTTGATAGTCTCCAAGATTCAGACTTAAATCCACATGAATCAGACCAGAGTTTCTCTGATGTGATTCAGCTCTGTTCTTAAAGATTTTCTCTGTGGAGGACAGGGTAGCGTAGTCCCTGAGCTCCTGCTGTGAGGACTGCATGTAGACCCTCATGGGAGGGCATGATACAGATTCTTGACTATCAGAAACTTTCTAGCTTGATTTAGGAATACCTATCTGTAGCACTGTAACTGTTTGATCCTCATCACACAAATAATTCACAGTACCTGAAGAGGATTAAAACTGCTGCACTCTCAGTTTGGTACAGGCTTTTGTTGGTAACTCCATAGTAACAACTCTGCGATGGGTGTGATGGTTCAGTCTACAACCTCAGTGAGTGCTCTTACACTTTGCTTATCGAATCTGAGACACAACAATATTCATTTGAAACTGGCACATTTCAGATTAATTCTGCGCTGTATGATGCTTTCACTGCCACCTGGCCTCAGGGACAAGCCATTTTACTTTTCCCAGAGTATTACTGACCCCCTGTTATTAGATTTTACCCACGGCAGACAGTCTGGTCCTTCCTCTTATTGCTTTTTTGAGTTGCACTGTGTTCATGTATTCCCAGGTGACTGTTCAAATGCACTTGGTGTAAAATGCACTGCAACGCATATAAGATTTCACTGCAGGCTCCAAAGGATAGACCTTAGCTTGGATTTTATTAGGCTGTGTGGATCTATAAAAAGAAAAAAAAAAATCAGTCTTGAAAAAGGGAATTACATCAAATTATTATTATTTTTTGAGTCTGATGGAATAGAAACATGTGTTTGCATCTGAGCGGTGGCTGTGCTCACACAGGTAACTAAAACCATCTGAGATGCCCTGAGGCATCTGCACAGGGCTGCTGGATACAGAAGGGATATTGGAATGTGCAATAAGTAGCCAATTTGTGTCCCTTTATCAGACTAAGGGTTTGTAATTGTGAGAGAGCCACAAATGCTCACTCTTTAAATACATTATTCATGCACCCGTGGGCTGTTAATATTTGGAATTGCTTTCCATGTGTTCTCACTATTTCTCTGCCCTGAATCCTCTCTTGCCTTGAGGTCTGATCTTGCGGGATCTCTAACCCTAGAAACAGATCTGTTGCTGAGGGGATACCCTCAACCGGTAACTTGTGCCTATTTAAGGCTTTTATAACAGGGCTGTGATTGTAAAGTTTTAGCTGTTTTCGGGAAGCGTAGTTCCAGAGATAAAACAGACACAGCCATAGACTATACCTGCCATCAAGACTTGATTTTGTAGGACAGCTGGAGCACAATTCCCAAGAGGTAACACCTGGGCATGCCCATTAAATCCATATTGTTATCTTATTGATAGAGTGCTCTCAACCAGGGTGTGGATTGAACTTTTGATGAGTGAGAATAATTGAGCACAGGAGATATAACTCATTTCAGGACAGTAACATGACATCTGACCATAAAAGCTAAAGTGTATCTTCTGCTAAGTTAATTATAAGTTAAGAAGATCATAATTTAGTCAAAGGAGAACTCTAGCTATATTTGACAAGTCAATAACCATTCCACTATGGGTATGTTTGATGAGAAAAGCTAACCAGTACTTCTATTGGTTGCATAAACATTTGTTTAGATATTCCTTGAGGGATCTCTCCTGATAAAGTATATCTTCTGCTAAGTTAATTATAAGTTAAGAAGATCATAATTTAGTCAAAGGAGAACTCTAGCTATATTTGACAAGTCAATAACCATTCCACTATGGGTATGTTTGATGAGTCAATAGTCATTTTTAACTGAACATCTTATTCACAAGAACAGTTGGAATGGAAGAAGGGAAAATCCAAACTAATTAAATCTTTCTAGGCTAAAAATAAAATTGGGGGAAGTGCACCATTTTGTTAAAACAATCTGTTTCTCTATAAGAGATTGTTCTTGCCACGATTGACCATTCCCATAATGAAGTCAGTGAATATGCTATGACTGAAATGAGGAAGACAATATATTAATAAAAGATGAACAGTCTTCTGTGAAGCTAACAACTTAGTATTTATTCCATACTCCAGGATTAATTGGGATACAGAAGTCTGGCAAAAAACTGCCCAGAATGTCAACATTTTGTTTGGTTTTTTTTTGTTTTTTTTTAAACAGGACATAAAATAGTCTTGTAATCTATCATGTTAATTAATTAACATTAACAGATGTATATTTAGCATTTCTCTGGATTATGGTGTCATTTATATTATATCAGATTCAGTAAGATCAATGTGATGGCATAGACCAATCCCTTCAAGACATTCAAAGCTACCAGGTACAACATTAATAGCTGTGGTGTAAAAATCCTAGGTAATGAGATGGCAATCCTTTGAGTACATCTATTTCTAATAATCTGAGTGTGTTTCCTTGGACAAAAACTATTACTTCATACTTTCAATATCTCCAACAACATTATCATTTTTAAAAGATATGTTGGTAACCACCGTGGTGCTCAGTCAGGATTGACATCCTTTTCTGTGGTATATGCTATGCAAAGGGGAGTGATAAAATCCAGGCTGCAGTTATGCTGTCCTTGATTCCTGTCAACATAATTGCATCTTCAATTTTATCACTTCTTTCAGAGAAAAAGATCTCTACTAATGACAGAGAAATAGCGAAAAATTCCTAAAAATTGTCACTGTAAAATGAGTTTCACTTTTATGCTGAGGCCAACACAGTCTGTAATGCCTTAATTTGATGGAATTTTCTTAAATGTTATTTACAACAGTGATGTTTCAAGTTTGTGTCAATTCCTACCAATTAAAATAGAGTGTTAATACGCTCTATTAATGTTAGTATAGGTATTAAAATAAAGATAGCAGAGCATCAGATGACGCTATAGCATAGTGGATAGGCAGGGAATACAAAAATAAACATAATGTCATGTGGAATTTCAATTATTATTTACATTGATTTAATTACGTTTTAAATGTATGTCTTTACCAGAAAAAAACACAGAAAACCAAAATATAAACACTGAAACAGCAACTAAATTGGTGGCATGTTTACATGTTCTCATTGCTTGGACGTTGTTGAAGGACCTGAAGCAGCAGAAAAAGCTCTCAGAGACACCATCTAGTTCTGCCAGCTTAAGGAGTTACTCCATGTCAGCTGAACTTTGCTGACTACCTACCTCTGGGTGGCAAATGCAAGCTAATATGGTTGATAGTAGCTGCCCTTAGCTGTGGTCTCAGCTGAGACAGATCGCATTGCATCCGCTCCAGACCAAGTGTCCTTCCCGGGAGGGACACCTCTGCCTGCAGCAAATGGTTGAGTCACAGTAACCTGGTCGTATGCCTGAAGGGATCAACTGGCATCGTCAAACAAGTCTTGCAACGATGGCTTAAGACATGACCAGCCCCAATTATCTGCCTTCCCTCATGACAGTGCTCACTGCTCCAAATGAGCAGTACATTCACACCACCCTGTCCCAGTGCCTTCAGATTACAATAAGGCCAAACCAGCACAGATGCATAGTTCAGGACGTGGGAACAGTCTTCCAAAAAGGTGGAGCAGGGCAGGGCTGAGGGCCTTCTCCCACCTCAGGAGCATTCTGCAGATGGTCTATAAAAGCCACTTCACCATGCGGTTAGGAGATCTGGGTTCAGCTTTCACTCAGCAAGATGCTTCAGTCCATGCTTCACTTTAGCTCAGCAAATCATCCCTCTAAATGCAATGAAGCCTCCTACATGCTCACCCCACACCTGAACACCGCGCTGAACACCTCACTTGTAGCCCTACCGCCATCCCGGGATGACTTTGATTAAGCCTATGAGGAGATCATTGTACCAGGGTGTTGCTGGGGCCAAGAATTTAACCAGGTTCAGAGAAGAATTAGAAACAACTAACACGATTATCCAGAGCTATTATAGATAATGCTAGCAAAAATTTTGGAAGAGAGGTAAAGCCTCATGCTTCTGGGTGTAGGCCAGTCTCTAACTACACTTACTAATAGCCTAAGACCTCTAGTTACCTAATATCTGCTCACAGTGATCTTCCATGCAATGTTCTCTGGTCATCATCAAAGAAGGAAAAAAGATCAGATGTAATTTCAACCTCATCCAAAACACCAATTTCATAATTTCTTAAATTGCTAAACCCTCTCAACCTGTTCTGTTTTTTACGTCTAAAATGGGAAATCTTCAACTTTTGAGGGGAATTGCGAGTGCTTAGAAGTGCTTGGGTATTGGATCTTCTCCGAGAATGACAGTACTGTGAAGGTAAGATTCACAGACCACACACTACCAGTAGCAACAATAAGCTTGAATCATGCAGAGGTAGTAACTGACTGGAGTGAACTGGTTTGCTTCTCAAATTGTAGTCTTTTATGATGTCTGTAGATTACAAGGCTAAGCCGTTTAAAATTTTCTCTCCAAACAGAAGATTACAAATGACAGCTTGTTTTTGGAAAAATAATTTTTCTTGAAAAAAGACCTCTTATTAAAAATAAAATGTTTCAAGGAAAATAAGACATTTTTTTGCCTCAAATTACCCATTTCCACTCTGTGTGTATGTATACATACAAACTCTAAAGTTTGAGTTTAAAGACTGGTTATAAAAGATTGCATAACATAAGTGTTCTGAATTCTTTGTCTACTAAAATCCAGCTTTTTGGATAGATGACAGATTTCTAATGCCATTTCAGTGCACATTTGGATAGGAACTCCATCAGATAATATTTCAATAAGCATAAAATGTGTTTTCATTTTATCAAAATCATCAATAAATGTAAAAATCATTCATGGATGAGTTTCACACAATATTAAAATTCTGGGGGCTTGCTATCAAAGCTGTTATAAGAATCAAACCCCTGTAGGCAGTGGATAGGGGTGTCCAGCTAAGCTGCCTAGTCAAAACTGTCACTGTGTTCTTCATTTAAAATGTAGGGTCAATCACGTCAGTGGAATGATTTACTCAAACGTGTCCAATTGTTTGCAAGTTTGATATCACTTATTTTGGAAAACAGAGGACTGTTGAGACACTGGCATTTGTATGCTCTAATGCTGTTATGCTTTCATAACTTCTGATTATCGGAGTCATGGGATAAATCTGGATTTTTTGCATTTTAGAGTCCAGTTTGATGAAAAACAAAGCATAAGCTGTGTTCTGCGTTCACAGATGTGAGCGTGCTTATAGATACGGACAGATAATCACGATTATGTTAATGAAATTTTAAAATGTGTATCTGTTATAGTTAAATTCATACAGCCCTCCTGGTGTGGACACATATAAAGATGCTTTATACTGCTATAACTGCCACTTCTAGTGATATAACTGCATTCACACTGACTTACGTTGATTAAAATGAAATCACATCCAAAGTTAAAGTCACACTGGTTTAATTTTTGCACCTTAATGGAGGCATGAAACCTCTGAAAGGAGATTTCTGCTTTTTTAGCAGTGAATGGCATTTTAAATTATTTCTTGTCTGGAAACAAGAATAGTGTGATAAATTATCACCAAGAAGGCAGTGATTAAAAAAAGAAGTGTGTAAAACTAGTGCGCAACAGAAACACTGGCCTTCCAGTGAGGAGTGAAACAGGGAACAGGACTGTTGCATGAATTTTCCTGCAAAGTCTTTAGTAGCCAGACTAATCCCAGACGCACCTCGTGCTGACCTTCACACACATATGCACAAAACTTTCTGGGAGATTTTCTTTTCCCAGTCCCTTGCTTCTTCCATCTCCCAGCAGGGCTGCCTGTGGGACCCGGTGATCCTGCTTCCGTGCAAAGGGAAACCTTCTCTCCTTCCCTCCCCGGTTCCTCACTCCCTCTCTCCCCCTCGGGCTGGCAGGATTCCTTGGGCAGAGCATGCAATCAGTTTGCAGGGAGCAGCCACAGGAAAGATGCAGAAGCAAAATCAGAAGGAGCACCTCTACAAGCTGCTGGTGATCGGGGACCTGGGAGTGGGCAAAACCAGCATCATCAAACGTTATGTCCACCAGAATTTCTCCCCCCACTACCGGGCCACCATCGGGGTGGACTTTGCCTTGAAGGTGCTGAGCTGGGATGCTGAGACTGTGGTACGGCTGCAGCTCTGGGATATTGCGGGTGAGTACAGAGAAGAACCCTTTGCCCCGTAAGCCATCCAGAGACGATACAAAATATAGACCCAAATTCATTTGTACTAATCTTTAATTTGGAAACTACCAGTGACTATGCGATGAGGGAGAGGAGATTGAGGAGAGGAGACTTTAAGGGCATATTGACATTTTGGAGTTTCCCTAAAGCCAGCAGACCCCCAAACAAGGGGTGTTAGAATGAAACCTGCCCTGCTTGACTTTTCTCCCAAGCTCTCAGATGCCTGCGGGGACATGGGCACCTCACCCCAAATGCCCCAGCTCTTCCGCGGCAGCTGCCGCTGCTCAGCTTCCCTCGTTAGACTACAGATCGCTGTGACAGGAGGGAGAGTAACAAGAATTTTCTGTTACATCTATTTGATTTGGTGGAAGAGATGAGGAAGTCAATAAGAAAGTTAAAATATTTTTATAGTTTTAAAAAATAAGGAAAAAGTATCACTGAGTTGCTCTATCAGAATACCTCTCTTCTTCCTTTCCCTGCTCTCTCTCCCACCTTCCTTCCTTTGACCCAATGAAATGTAAACAAATTCTGACATGCTTGGAAAAGCGAAGTGTTTCTATTTGGCAATAATTCTGGTTGTTAAAAATGTGTTTACTCATGTTTACTTGTCGTTAGTCCAACATCAAGGAAAAAAAAATTTGCTCTGTGTGGGGAGAAAAAGAATTAAGAAGTCCAGCTATCCTTGCATGCTTACAAAATTAAAAAAACATGGAATTTGACATTGTTGCTGTCAGTGCTTTGGATTTTTTATAATTGACTTCCAATTAAAACCACAGCTTTTTATTTTTGCCTGCTCCCCCCCCTCCCCGAATCATTTTTATTCAGTCCACAAAATAAAAGTTTACCTTGATGGCATATTTTGCGTTATAAGTAATAGTTTTTCATTTAGTGTATGTAGGAATCCAAGTACCGCTGTAACATAATGGCTTAGAGCAAAAAGGAGGGTGTTCTAAAAACCCAATTAAATTAAGAAGTTACATTTGTTAAGTAGGGAATAGAGGTGAAAATTTTATCAGCTGTTAGGCAACTGTGCCAGCCTGTGGCCTGAGCTGTGGGTTCAGTGATCTAGTCTGGAACGGCACCGAGTAAAACTAGTGAAATGAGAAAATTCTTGACATTCTTATCGGCGGAGGGAGTGCCTTTCTTCTACGGTTAGCTGCCTCATGTCTAAGCTCTGAATTTGGCACCAAGGTACTAAAACTTATGCAACAACACTGCTTTATGCAAAACATGCATAACGTCAGCTTTTTTACACATCAGTATAGTTTTCTGGTTGTATGATATTAAATACGTATATGCTCAGTTTTCTTTATTAAAAGTTGGAATAATGGGGAAAACATTGCTTTTATTGTTCAGCAGTGACTGATCATAGCCATGAATACATGCACATCCAGCAAAACTTTGCTGCATGAGAAAAAAGCATTTAATAGTAAATTCTGAATGCATCAGGCACTTAAAGAATGTATTTGCATGCCTTGTTTCAGAGATTTATTACACTACTAATCATGTGCTGGCAGATCATATGATGTAGCTTTCAGTCAGGCTGCAGAAGCAATTACACCAAGTTGTAGTACTGAATGACTAACATGCCTTCTGAGTTATCACACATGACAGAGAGAATTACAGCATAGTACTAAATTTCATATGAATTGCTCAATTCGAAGCATCTCTGTGAAGGTCAAGACAGTAGCCGGTAATAAAGAGAGTTGTTGTCTCAGTTTTAATGACTTCTGTGTAAGGAGCTTTAGCTGTTGATGGCTGTACACAGAAAATAAGTTCTGTAAGCAACACACTGAATTTAGATCAGCGTGGTGCTGGCATAGAAGTTACCACGAATAAGGCATCTGGCTGGTGAGAAAAAAAGGTTGTTTAAAAATAAAAGGGAAATAACAGGGAAGGAATGGAAATGTTTTATCCTGGCTGTGGCTGGTCATATATCACCACTTGCAAAACACAAATATGCGAGGAGAAGAGGGAGGAAAAAAATCTCTGATCTCAGAACATCCTTTCTCATTTGGTAGAATCTCTGTTATTAGGTCATGTTTAACTTTGCCGATAAAGAAATTAATTTTTAGTCTCTGACCAAGCTGAAGTATGTTGGCTTAGCATTCAGGACATCTTGAATTGAAGCAAATGCTGCAAATGTATCAATAATGTTTCATATCAGTATTTATATATGAATATATATTTATACATATATGTTTGTGTCTCTATATATATCAGGTATAATTTCAGCTCTCACATCCTCTCCTCCTCCTCCTCCATTATACAGCCAGTGAACTTACTACTAAGTGTAATGTGTACTCTTCCTTGCACTTCACTATGTGGATTAGTGGATAGTAAATTGTCTAACAATCTAGAAATAATTTTCTCAAAAAGGCTTTGAGTAAAACTAGTGACAAATTTATCTACATTATTAGTAAGATTTACATATGTGATGGCTTCATTGGAGGAGTGACATACTCCAGCCATGGTAGGACCAAGCAGTTTACCCTTGTTTACCTTTACAGATAGATATAAGAAGAAAAAGCAAATTTAGTTCATCTGTTACCATCTAATTTCACAGTTAAATGTAGTTTATATTTCTGTAACATATTTTTCTGTATGCTTTAATTTGGTAAGCAAAAGTATAATCAGATCTAATAGCTAAATGCTGAAACAGCATTAATTTAGATGAGAGATAAATGCTGAACAATAAGGATAACTAAGCATTAGAAAAAATAACTCAGGGATGAGGTAAGTTCTGCATCACACATTATTACATTAAGACTTGGTGGTTTTTAACAGACAATATATTCCTGAAGGTATGGGTGTCAGACATGAATAATTGAACAAAACTTCATGGTTTATGATGTTATTATATCTGTAACAACAAACTGGCATTAAAAGCTATGAATTTATGTGTGATTCAGTGAAGTGCCTGAGTTTCAAGTGACTGAATTTTCACTATTGTGTGTGGGAGGAGATACACATGGTAAAATTCTCCTTGTCTTTAATTTCCTTACAACAGTTCAATTTTATTTCATTGAATGTCCCAAATTCTCAGTTTTGATGTTCATGTCCCTGTTGAAGTGTGCCATCACCTCTACTGGTGTCATACATCTTTAAATCTTGCTCCTCAGTCAATTTTTTTGTTTATTTCCTTGTCTCTTCTGCTGCCTCTGTAGGGGTATCCTTTAAATTCATTAACAGACTGTTAGAAGAAAAGCTTTAAAAGAAACTCTTAATCACATTTTAAGAAGGTTGCTGTGGAGGGGATGGCCCTGCAGATGCAGGCTGGGACTGCTTTTGAAGAAAACAGCTATTGCAGACAGCAGATTTGGGTGTATTTGCTATTCACTTCTCTGCAAGGCTACTCTCAGTGCCCCTGCCTGTGTTTTCTGTCCACGCAGCCCTGAGATTTTGCTGAAGACCAGCTTCAGCTGCAGATTTACTGCAGGGAGCAGCTCTGTGAGTGCAGCAGAGGGCAGAGAGCAGCACTTCAGAGCCTTCAGCGTTTGAGGGATGGTGGGCTAGCGAGATCCTTCGGTCTGCCATCTCAGTGGAGGTAGGGGATGGAGATCCACACTGCAGCAAGGGCGCGAGGGTGATTGATGTGTTTTAGAAACTGTGGAAGCGCCTGAGAATGAGCACGTGTAGCTGTGGTGCTTAGGGACATGGTTTAGTGGTGGGCTTGGCAGGGCTAGGTTAACGGTTGGACTTGATGATATTAAGTCTTTTACAACCTAAACGATTTGATGTTTCTTGGATTCCCCCTCCCATACTACTTTTTCATAGCCTTGTCAGTATAACCATTATCCCTCCTGCTGCATATGTGTGGGCTGGATTATTCATTGCTGCCAAAATTACGTTGGTTTGGTTTTACAAAGCTGGTTCTCATCTGATAAAGAGTTGGACCAAGGCACTGGAGACATCCACAGAATACTAGTGATGCAGAACAGTTTAATTTCCTTTCCCTGCAACATTCACCTTCAGAAACAGCAGTCTTTGCACAGATATAGGCAAATGTCTCTGCAGTTGTAAAGTTTTTAAGACTGTTACATTCCAGAAGGAGTAAACGGAGTGTTCAGTAATGCCAGGCACAGCACATCCTCAGCGGTTTAGGCTTTTAGTGGCTGCTAAGCACTGCAGTACATATGCATAAATAAGATAGTCATGGTGATTTCTAGGCTAAGTTACCTTGAAATTATTGTTCTGCAAACATAAATAAGTCCCTGGCTGCAGTGGTTTTATTTCAGTGTAGGTTTGTGGTAGGATCCGTGGGCCTGATCCTGCTGACAGCCTGCTTTTCCACATTCTGGGGTGGTGAACACCACCCCAAGGCTTGCTTAAGTTTCAATCCATAAAGACAATGACTTGAATTCAAGGGTGAAAATTCTGAAAGTTATTTTGAAGTGAAAGGTAAAAACTATTTATAACGTCTCCACAATTTCCAGGTTCTCAGTGTTGGCTAAAGGCCCTCTGTAAAGCATGGTGGTTCCCAGAAATTTTTTCCTCTTAGAATGAGGGATGGTGGCAAGAAGTAAAACCGTTGTAAAACTGGTCATTAGGCAGTTTTAATCAATTTTTATCTTGCACTATATTTCAGATACTATGGGCAAGATGATGGAAATTATCTGAGTTTTAGAACTTCATCATTATTTTTTTAGCACTTTATCATTAGTTTTTATAACTTTATAAGAGATGATAGTGGCTAGTGAAAATTGTAGATTTCTGTACAAGTCATGCTGACAAATTTATGTGGGATCTATTTTTATAAACTACAAAAATTCAGCTGTTGATTGCTTTAAGCCCATGAAATGATACCTTTCCCTGCTGCAGAGGTGCCACTGAGATTAGGATAAATGTGCAGGCAGGTGCTATTCAGACAAAGAGCCTTTCACTTTCATGGAAATATTGCTTTGGCACCTTGGTCTCACTGGGTTCACTTCAAAGTGGAGTAGGATTTATCTGGTTTAACAATTAGACATCTTGTACTTAACCATGTGAGTATAAGCTACTCACCCTGGGCTCGTCAGAGGGTTGAGGGTAGAGATTAAATACCTCCATAATGAAGCTTATGTGACCACTCTTAAAAGTATCCTTGCTGAGAAGATGCCCTCTAGATATCTCATCTCAGTCTCTGACTACAAAGGGAGCCTAATCTTAGACACACCCAGTTAATTTTTTAGAACCTAAATTAGGGCTGATGAATCCCATCATAACGCACCATCTCAGTGGGCAAAGGCCATCAGACTCTTGGGGTTTGATGCCAGATGCCGGTGGCCTTGCAAGGGATGCAGAGAAATACAATGGACCAGATTAAACAAATATTTCACAAGTTTCTGGCCCTTCCAATGAAAAGCAAAACCTATCTTCCCCAGTCCCTCTTGCAATAAAGCAGATTCTAATGTTCAAGGCTGCCTGCAAGATACCATTGAATACCTAAAGTTTGATCTATTTTCTAGCCTAATTACTGCCTAAGCCATTGTGTTGCTGAAAACCTAAGGCTGGATTCTGACACCTTTAATACATCAAACAGTGCCCATTTTCATAAGTAATTCTGCTAAATGAAAAAGTTTTAGGAACCTCATCCATTAAGATAGTTATTTGTTCACATAAGGGGGAATCTTTGGAAAGAAGAGTCCTCCTGGTTCCTTAGACACAATATTTAGCTCTCCAAGCACAATGCAAACACTAGAGATCACTTTTTTCACAATGTAAATTAAATAGAAGTAAAGTCACTGTGCAAATGACATAAAACTGAAATTCTGTGGTTTACAAACCACATCTTCTTCCATTCAAAGTTGCATAATGTCTTTATGCCAAGTATGTTCATATATTAATTGCAACTGATGAGGAAAAAGACCACTTGAAAAAGCATTTAGGCACTTTATTCAGCCAGCAGCTCCATTCTTTCTCTTTCTTTGAAATGACTGATAATGGAAATTGGTCAGCTCTGTCCTCCTGCACAAAGCTGCTTTTACAAACATGATGGCTTTTCTATGCAGTGAAAAACCTAGGTATCTACAAAAGCAACTGGATGCAGGAGGAAGAAGCGGCATCATGCCATATGTCAGAACTTTGTGGGCTGCTACTAGCCAGAAAATCACATCATAAAAGCCTTTTACTCCTCTAATCACTTTGATTGTTTGTGATGAATGTTTTTATGCTGCAAATTAATAACTTAGTTCATGTTCTCTGGCAGTGTCCCACCTATCTTCAAGATCTGCTTTCCAATAAATACGTATAAAGCCCAAGTTTACCTGTTCTTACATCATCTACATCTCATCTACAGTGCAAGCATCTCAAGAACTTTGTATGAGAAGTATAAAGTATCACTGAAATACAATATGCATCAAAAACTAATTGTATATGTTGCTGCTTGCCTCACTGCTAAGTTTCTAATCAGACCTTGACTTCTGTTTGAAGGTACCTTCTTGCAGATGAAAAAAAAAATTGCTCAACAAGGAGATTATTGAATAGCACATGACTTAGCCATTCATCTGATTAGCCCACTGATAGGAATCATAAGACATTTTAATAAAGCATAGCCATAAGAAATTTTCAATATGACCTCATGTTTCCCAGAAATGATATATTTCTATCTTGTTTTATCAATGGGATGCAGTATTTGTTTAAAGTAAAAAAAATCTAACGTGACTTTGGAGCAGACAGACCTCCACTTTTGGTTTCTGTATCCTGTGAATGACTTTCTCCTTGCTGCAACAGCTAGTGCATAAAACCAAAGATAAACATCACAAACAGATGGTGTTGACCCCATGAGTGCTTTCAGTGCTCTTTCCATTAAATGAAACTGCATGTTCTAGAAGCCTGGTAATCAACACTCTTCAGTTCTCAACCCACCCTTACATTTAATAGCACAATTTCCCTCAGATAAAACCTCCACAAGTAACCTTCCTAGGGTCAGAGGCAGACTGCCAATCTTCTTGTCTTCCTAACCTACTCTAAATTACGCACATTGAGAAAATAAGGCTAGAAACAGTTTTCCATTGAATGTTGTCTATTTTCATAGCACCTTTTCTCAGCTATGGAAGCATATGATTAACTACAAGAGTTGTCTTGCTTAAAGACTGCTGTTGTTGTGAGATGTTTCCAGAGTTTATAATTCTTCTTTTTTGGATCATAGCTCAGCAGTAGACATGAGAGGAAATTCAATTTTTTCACTTCAAGAAAAATTGTGTGCAATTTATTTCCATTCTTGGAAACATTTTTTCAAAGTTCCCATGAAAGCAGCAGATATATATTAACAAACCCACAGTTGATCAACATACCTTGTCTTAACATCAAGTGTATTAATTTTTACACTGTTACTCATCTAAAATGATAGATATTTACAAATATCCATGTTTTAATATAACAGTAATATATTGTTCACAAATATACTGTAAATAACTTCCCAGAGAACATTGTGAATTCAGCAAATAAAACCATAAAGCTTCTGAACAGATCTAGTGTGAAACATCTCCTCCCAGGTCTTTTCACTGGATAATACAGCTCTTCATATCGCTAATGCTGTGCTATTTTTTAGAACACTTTCCACATTTGTAAGGCTTTAAATAAACCTTTCTCACCTCTGTGTTTTAGTTTACCAGTAAAAATTAATTCATAATGATTCTAATGCCTAGTATGGCTCCAGAGCTTAATAATGTTGCTGTTGATTATTACCACTTGCATGAGAATATGCGGGATCCTCTTCATGCATAAGCAGATCAATTGCGTTAGATATTTCCCACAAAATATCATAGTATCAAGGAGCTTCCAATCTGATACCTAGATTTTTTGTGACTCCTGTTTAAAGTCCTATAATATACACCAAGACCATTGGTACTGTCCACAGACCTAGAAATCTGGCAGCTTAATAAGACTGTACACCGAAGTTTAAGTTTGTCATAAAGTTATTAAATTTCCTTGGATGTTTGCTTTAAAACTCCTTTTTCATGCTATTCTCTCTTGCATTTCCACACAAATGAGTCTAGTATGGTAATTATCGTTATTTAGACAAAAAGTAGCTTTCCAGAGCTCGTTATAAATTGAAGTCCTACCGTCAGTAATGTTCTCTTAGAAAATCTGCTATGTGAAATATTGACCTAGATTGGAAGCAGTGATTCTTGCAAGGTGGTGGTTTTTTACCCTCCTATTTTCTTCATCACAGGTCAGGAAAGATTTGGAAACATGACCAGGGTATATTACAGAGAGGCCATGGGGGCATTTATCGTCTTTGATGTTACAAGACCTGCAACGTTTGAAGCAGTGACAAAATGGAAAGAGGATTTGGACTCTAAGTTGGTTCTTCCAAATGGCAAACCTGTGCCGACAGTTCTCTTAGCAAACAAATGTGACCAGGGAATAGATGTTCTTATGAACAACGGCATCAAGATGGATCAGTTCTGCAAGGAGAATGGGTTTGTGGGCTGGTTTGAAACATCAGCCAAGGTAACGTTTACATTTCTTTTTAAATGTTTCTCCAAGTACAGAGAAATTTGTTCCTAAAAAAGTTCTCTCGGTTGAAGTATGTGTCTTGCAAAGCTCCTCTCTTGGTAGAAGGAAAGGTGAATTTGCAAATTAATACATCTCTATTTCTTCTAGGCCTTTTATTACAAAGCAAATTATGTGCAACAGTCTGAAATGCAGCTACTCTAACATGATAGGCCATATGTAAAGTATGTAACTGGTCAACAACTTACTGCATAATAGCCTGGAAAGGAAGATGACCTTTGGCAAGGCACAAAAGCTACCTCTTAGGAATGCTGTGAGGATATTTTTCATAATTCTCAACAGTGAATATTATCTCTAAATATTTATATAACCACTTTGCCTGAGAAATGCTCATTTGAGACAATAACTTCATTGTGTTAGATTCCAGAAAAAATGTCAGTCTATCATAACGCTTGTACGATGCTTACTGTAATAATAAGCCCTCATTCTCTAAAGCCTTGTAAAAAAAATCACATATGGGGGAGGAAGGAAGGATCAGTGGTCAAAGTGCTTGCATGAGCTGCTGTGAGGTTTAATCCCTTGCCTTGGTATAGATTTCCTGGGTGCCTATAAGAAAATGGAGATAAAAATCAGAAAGGGCACTGGAACTTTCAGAGTATAAAGACCCAAGGTACAGTGGTCCTATATATCGATTTGAGATTTCTCAGATGATCTCAGTGCATGCAAGATTTGGAGAGCTGGCATGTGAAATATTGATTTGAACACAACAATTCAATGGATATTCTGTTTATTGTAATCTCTGATTACGAAAGCTGGTGTCATCATTAACAACTCTGAGGAACGTTTGGGTGTTTAAAATGTAAGAAGTTTGGCTCTGGTTTGACCTAGGTTATTAGCAGATCGAAAGCCAAAATGCTGTATTCAGTTGTTTAATTTTTTTAAGCACTTTATGAAAGTTACTTAAGAACCTTCTGAGTATATACTTGTATTTTACTTTTCTGATCTTAACTGATTCTTTAAGTGTTAATATTTAAAAGAAGTCTCACTTGTAATCAGCAGAAGTAACAGCAGGTGACTAGCAGCGTGTCCTAGACTGCCTCAAGCATTGCATGAACTCTGGGCTGGGATTGTGGCCTTTCGATATTTAAAGGGGGTTTATAAGAAAGATGGGGACAGACTGTTTAGTAGGGCCTGTTCCAATAGGACAAGAAGTAGTGATTTTAAATTAAAAGAGGGTAGATTTAAACTAGATATAGGGAAGAAAATTTTTACACTGAAGGTGGTGAAACACTGGCACGTGTTGCCCAGAGAGGTGGTAGATGCCCTATCCCTGGAAACATTCCACGTCAGGTTGGACAGGGCTCTGAGCAACCTGATCGAGTTAAAGACGTCCCTGCTCATTGCAGGGAGGTTGGACTGGATGGTCTTTAAAGGTCCCTTCCAACCCAAAACATTCTATGATTCTGTGATTCTATGTCTGTGGTCAGCATCTTTGCTTTCCTACTGAATGAGTCTCAAAACTAGTCACTGTTTCTTCAAAATACCATTATTAGGGAGACATTTTGGTCTATATCAGTGTGTAAATTACCTTGCTCTGCAAGCAGGGTACTTCCCATTCCTGCATGTGCAGGACCTGGTTTGAATTCAGGTCTGTGATTCTGTGCTGATTTGTGCTGGGTAAGACCACCAGAATCCAGTGTTCCTCTCTAGGATAACCTAAATTTTACTATGGACAGTGTCTAGTTCTGGTTTAAGAAAAAAGCCAAGACCTTTTACATCAGCATCTTCATGATAATTATGGCAGAAAGCTAACTATTCCAGAAAAAGAAACAAAGAAAACCCAGAGAGTGAAGCATTTGGAATGGCAGCTGTCAGTAGATGACGTGGAGAGTTAGGGGATTATTACAGGAGAAAGTATTATCATTTCTATAAGGATTACATATTCTGGCCCTTTCCAATATCCTATTAGGTGTGTAACTGTCTTTCAGGCCACACATAACATGAAATAACTGGTTGTGAGTATTTGGGATCGAGTTCACCAGTGATATGTAAACACTGTACGTGACTGTTTTCTTCAAAATTACCTTTTCTTCATTTCTGACATGTATGTGAGTCTACATTTCCTGGAGACAAGAACTAATCCACTGAAAACTGAGGCCTGAGGGCAAAACCACCACAAAAATCATATGGAGAGAAATGAATAACAAATTGTATTAAAATGCCTGCATCTAAAAGACCTTCAAAGAGAATGAGAGGGAACAGGATGGACTATTTCTTGAAGGATACAGGGCCATAGTTTCATTATTCTAGGTTTGAATTAGCAAAGTAATGCAGCTAGTCACTGCTTTTTGGCCATGAGAAAGGAATCTGTACCATGAATTCCATACATCAGCCTACGGCAAGCACATGTCCACCTCTTAGAAAGAACAACCATATTTAATGTGCCAAGGGCCATTGCAGGTTATGGCAAAGAATGAATGTACAAACAATTTCAAAGGTCACAGAGAGGTTTTACCATGATAATGGAGCCAATCTTGGGCAGAACTATGGAGGTATAAAGGACATGTAAAGTTTTAAAAGGTCACAACAGAGGAAAAGTTTTCCAAGTTTTTCTAAGCCACATAGAACTAAGATTTTGAGTTATTTTAAACAAAGGAAATATCTAGGTTCTTCTTACTTTTTTTAGCTCAGAAACCCAAGCAGTCCTCAGGTTACCAGTGCAATCATGTAGGAACAGAAAGAAATCTAGTTATGACAAAACTTGTCTTCAGAAACCACTGTGAAGGGAGCAGTGAGAGTTGAGGACACATGACTCTGGTACCAGACTGTTCTCTGCTGCTATAGACTAAAGGCTAGAATCTGTTATTCTGCAATCCCCACACCTGATTTCCGCTCAGAATTGGAGGTTCCTGACTTTAAAATGATACAAGGAAGAGTAATTCCACTAAAGATGGTAGAACCACAACATTTAGGCTAAATTAGAGGAGCATCATTTCCCCGCTTGGTCTAAGTTCTGAACTAAAACCCATGCGTTTTTTCTGAACAAAAATTATTATTACTGCTATTTTAAATATTGGATGTTACATGTAACTGGTATTCTTTCAGCCTAGGACGTATTAAATAATTGAACTCAGATCTGGGGAAAATAAAAACCTAGCTATGTTTGCTATAGAGAGTAGAAACTCTTTTCTGAAGCAGAATAACACTGACAGAGAAGTCATCGTATTGCAGAAGCAGTTTTAGCCGTTCAGATAAGTAATAACTTTTTTTTTGTGGTATCCTGGAATAATTAGATCTCCGGAGGTTTTCTGGAGACATGCTTGGAAATCTTACAGCCTTCAGAGCAAACTGAATATGATTTATGCATTTTGGAAAAACAAAGGTGATATTACTTGTAAAAATATATCTTTTAGTTCTACTTGCCTTGCAGAAAGCAGCATGCTATATATGTACTCACCATATTTCAAGCTGTCAATGGTTCGAAATTTTTGTTTGTAGCACTGGCAGATTACACTAAAAACATCACTGTATTATTCCCTGGTGTTGTTTTTCTTAAGTTAACAACTTCAATATAAAATATTTGAGCCACCTAATGCATTCTTGTGTATTAGTTTTGCTTCTTGCATTAATGTAAAGGAAATACTCAGCCTGTTCCAATCTTCAGTCTTCTGCTCCCCAAGATAGAAGAATTTACTCTGATTGTTTGCCATGTAAGAAGGGCCTTGTTGGGCAACAGCACAATGCAGTACAGTCACAAGTTATACATATCGCCATATACCCAGTGGAGAGCCTAGTGCCTTTTATATATGTGTATTTAGTTTGCTCATATTGGTTGCAGTCTGAAAGGCACATTGCCAGAGAGTCACGAAATAATGCTTAATAGTAAATTCTTTAATAAATTTCACAACCACAACTAGTGTGAAAGATGCAGTTTTTTAAAGGAAGGAAATTTCTCCTTCCTGTCACATGTTTAATTATCCAGCATGTGGCCAGAGTAGCTGAGAGCTCCACTTACATTTCCAAACCTTTAAACTGTTTTCACCACCATTCCTAGTTCAAAGAGGCAAGTTTTTGACTTGGATTAGAAAAGCAGCAATTTCAATCTTATCAGTTTATAATGAAAATGGAACTTGTGCATCAAAACAGACAAGTCAGGCAAAACTAAATGTGCTTGAAAATACCTACTTCAGAAATAAGTTGAAAAACCTTACGGCTGACCATAGCTGTGCTGTGATTAGACCTGAGTTCCTCTTTTCCCTGCTGTAATTCTGCTGCCAGCAATACAGAATTAGGTGAAAAGACATTCACGTTTTGTCCAAATTGCCCAGAAGAGCTGGTAGCAGTGCTTTTCAGATCCTTATCAAACTAGGTTAAGCATGCAAATCCTTATTTGCTGAGCATTGTAGCCTGGAGACTGAATGAGCACTGACTTTCTGGGCTATTTGGACACATCCTATTTAGACTAGGAAAAAGTTCTAGAATCTTTCCTCCTCTCGAAAATGTGGATAATAATGTGTCCTTTCTCCAGCTTTTGTCTGACAGGCAGTCCACAGTGTATCATAGTGCCCAAATGCTGGACTAGGAATCAGGAGTCCTCTTTGCCACTGATCTACTGAGTGACGTTCAGAAAATCACCCTCTGCTGCCATCCAGCCTCTTCTTCTGCAAAGCAAGGACAGCAATTCTGCTCATTTTACCAGTGAGCTCTGTGAACAAACCAAGCTCTACTAGCCCTTGTTTAAATCACAAATTCTTCAGTTCTTCTAACTGAACAACAGTTATGAAAGTTGAAAAAAAAAAGCTACACGGTAGACTTGCAGAGGAACAGGATATATGGTTTTGATTTCCATAAAGACAAATGAGGTTTGGACATGTATTTGAACTAGGCTGACACACTACAGCTAATCTGCTGATGTGGTAACTGAAACCAAAGCAATCCATTTGAGACTGCCAGACCCAGTTAGGGATGAATGGCTCCCTACATTGTCTTTTTAATTCACTTAAAAAAAAAAAGTCTAACCAATCCTG
>NW_009608794.1:20051-22403 GCF_000690535.1 Cariama cristata
AATGAAGCTGACACCTAAGGCAGAAGCTTTCAGTTCACATATATACTAGCTCTGTGCAGAATCCTCTGCAGGGTTTGTTTCCTGTAACTAAAAGAAGAGGAGTTGATTCAGATTATCCTACAGGTAGTAGAGCTGTCCTATAGCACTCTGGATCACTTTCATGAAGTACGTTATGTAGTGCTGGCCAAAAGCTGGAAATTCAGAGAATCACAAAATTGTTGAGGTTGGAAGGTGATTTAGTCAAACAAGTTTGTTACACAATATCCAGACAGGTATAAGAATTCTATCACAGAAATTAGCATGTTCTCAAGGTTGCAGTTACAGCAGTTCACATCCACAAATTTCATGTTCATGCATACAGACAGCTTTTAACTTGCATGGTCGTGTTTTCCTAGAAACACAACTACAGCAATATGGCACAACGTCTTAATAAGGCTCTGCTGCCAGTGGTTTCCGAGGGAGCTCTGCTAAGGCAGCACGTGGAGCCATACCCTCGGATTGCTTGCTCCAAGGGAGTGCAGGTTAAAACATCTCGAAAGTAATTTCCCTGCTCCTGGGTTTTAGTGCATTATAGAAATAAAATGTGGAAGCTATGCGATTCTCACTAGGTTCCCATCTAATACCTGAATATTTCAGAATTTGTAAATGTTTACCTAAGGAAAGTCAATTTCCTCCAACTCCAGTAGTAGAGTCTACAGTCATGTCTCTAAGCAGTGCTGGCTCAGACCTCCCCAAGTGCCCATGTTAGCTATCTGTGCCCGGATTTATGTCGTTCTTTACCCTGATTTTCAAGGTAAGACTGAGAATCAGATTCAGTCAGAGAAAGAAGCTACCCAAATGTGGGAAGGAAGCAGTTTTATACCAGAAAATCACCAGACAGACAAATCTAAGATGTCTGTATGGCAAAGAAAGAAAAGATTTATCTGGAAGTGAGACAGGCCCATAAAACTAGTAAAAGCCTTTTTCCTTCTATAAAGAGCTAAGAGCCAGTCTAGTCTGAGGGGATTTATTTCATATATTAAAATGGAATGCTCTAAATGTTAATGTTCTGTATCTGCATTAGAGATGACAGATAAGGGGGAAGGCAATCCAGAATGCAAAGAAGCTTGCTTAGCTTGTGTACTGCTTTGAGATATATTCAATAAAGTATTTCTTTTCCCTTTAGTTGATTGTTGCATTACAAAACTGCGACATTATTTCCCATAGCAATAGGTTCAAAGGTTTTAAATCATGCAACTCTCCTTCCCTGCCCCGAATTGCTATCCTTTCTGTAAAACTGCCCTTTGAAAACATACATTTGAAGGAGATCAATCTGCAAAGCGAACTGTAATTTCATTTGCATCTTCCAGTGTTCCTTTCTGGCTTTTAGAGATTGCTCAGAGTTATTTTCTTTGCCTTGCTTTGTTCGGGAATTTCACTTTTGCATTCCTTCTTAGGGGGGGGTCAAGAGAAGGACCAACTAAAGTAGTCAGATGTCGTCACAGGAGCTGGGTTCAGGTCCTTGCTCTGGCAGACACTGGCAGGTTGATGCAGGGTAAATCACTTAGGGCTGGATTCACAACTTAGTTCTTGCATCACTGACTGCGATAGTGTCTTTCAGGTGCCGGGGCTTACTGAGGCACAAAAGTCACAAAAATGAATTAGGCACCTCAGGGGCAAGGGGAGATGCCCAGGAAAGCGTTTCCTAAAAGCTAGCATGCTAAATCAGGATGTCAATGTGAGAAGTAGAGCAAAAGCAGGAAGAGAAGACTGATAGCAATGAAGGTACCATGCTATGGGTAAGATCCTTCCTTTTTGGTCCTGCAGTAAAAACTCTCCCACAAGACTTGGGAAGGAAATGTGTTGTGGTTCTACTTTATCATGAGAAGACTTCAAACTATGCCATCATGCACTTTCCAACTAGTTACCATGTGCTGGACTAGGTTTCATGCAACTTCCTCTGTTTGCAACTGTGCTTTTTCTCTATTTGATAACTGGCCATAGCAACACTTCCCTATCACAGAAAGATGCTGTGTAGATAAACATGTCAGAGATGCAGTGCTGAGTAATAGCAGCCTTAAAAGTAGTATAGGTAGACAGATCTTCCCCCATGTTTGGAGAACTGTGAAGGTAAAAGTGATCTCAGAAGAGGCTGGAAAACAAGCTACAGCACTACAGGTGCATGTAATACCATGTCAAGAGTTAGATAAACCCTGAACATCTTGATGTTCAGAAGTGGCTCCACCAAGAAGGCAGAGTAAGCCCCTCAGTATGACCTAAAGAATTTTCTCAGAACATGGAAGAAAGTTAGTAAAAACAAAAAAAGAACAGAAGACAAGAGTGGAGAGGAGAGGAGAGGAGAGGAGAGAGGAG
>NW_009608794.1:22507-33429 GCF_000690535.1 Cariama cristata
GACGAGTTGAGTGAGAAGAGAAGAGGAGAAGAGGTGAGAGGAGAGGAGAGGAGAGGAGGAGAAGAGAAGAGAAGAGAAGAGAAGAGAAGAGAAGAGAAGAGAAGAGAAGAGAAGAGAAGAGAAGAGAAGAGAAGAGAAGAGAAGAGAAGAGAAAAGAAAAGAGAAGAGAAGAGGCAAAGCAAGACAAAGGAGAAAGAAAAAAGTCTGAACTGCGGCAATCATCACAGTTCCTGTGGTGTTTTGTGTAGAACAAAAGCCATAAGGGAAATGACAGTTAAGGCATTTCAACATAGAGACCCACTGAAAGACCTCATTTCACTCTGTTGTCTCACCTGTATTTTCTTCCTTTTTTGAAACATAATTAATTTTATTTTTAGGAATAATTGGGACTGTTTCCATGTTTCAGTACAATTAGTAGGGCGCCTGTGATTATTCCTCTCTACCCAATCTTACAGTCTGATTTTTGATTTCTTTGTATTTGTTGTGTGGATTTTTACCTGCTCCTTTTTCTCTGTCCTTCCCTATATTGCTTTTCCACACCTCCTGCTCTCTAAAATTACCAGGTCTCTGGGTGTCTGTGTTTGGATAGCAGATCACCTTCTACTGTCTGTAGCTGCTTCGCTGCCTAGCAGAATATTGATTTTTCAAAACACACTGTAGAAGGAGAGTTGCAGAAATCAATATTTCATTAGACAGACCAGAATATAGCAATGTCTGATCCACAGACCTAGGACACGGAGTAGACACCATAGGTTTAGGGTTGTAACAAAAGGCAATAGTATCATCAGAAAGGAGATTGTCAAGGCATAGAGCTGGGACAGCAAGAGTTGCTTTGTTGGTATGAGTACAGGCTTCTTGCAGCGAGTGACTTAACATGTCACTTCTCATCTGTACCACGTACCAGTTGTCATCTGAGCCATGGGAGAAGGCTGGAGCTAGACACAAGCTCAAAAACAGCTGTCCTATCTGCTGGGGTCACCCTTCCTTTCTTGCTCCCCCTCTACCTGAGCAGAAATTTTCAGCTACACAGCTTAGACAGTTCATATAAATGTTCAGGATGAGAAAATGCCTCTCTGATCCAACACACACTATGGACAGGACATTTTATTCCTTTAATGTCATACATAACAAAAGGCAGGATTTTTATTCCATGCCAATGCTTTAAATAGTGAGTGAGTCCTTGCAAACCAGCACATTTTGCTTGAAGAAGTAAGAGCTCAGTCACACAAACTTCAGCAGATGCATCTGAAGGGATGGTGCCCTGGCAGAGAGGAAGGTGGCCATGGATGGAAAGCAGAAGCCTTTTCAGGTGGAATGATCAGAGCTGGAGGTGATCTCTGTCTGTACCTAATCTCACTTCACAGATATTCTGTAGATTTGGGCAGACACCTACCAGGGAAACACCAAACTCAATCTAAAATGCAATTAACAATGTAATAAAGAATATGGGCCAAATTTGGTAAATAATTTCATTAAAAAGGGGAAAGAGCAATGCAGAAAAAGAGAATCTTTTAATTTTTGTATTCCCAAAATGAAATCTTTTGACTTTTTATGTCAAAACACTACTCACATGTTCAAATTTGGCTTTCTTCCTCCCCAAAAAAGCTCCACAGCTTTAAAAAGAGGTTTAATAATCCAATTTCACTTTGCTTTGAGTTCTGGTTGAAGTAAAACAACATTGTTTTTTCCTTCTGAATTTTTACGCTCACCTCTGGCACATGGACTTCTATCCATCTCCAGTGGGGATGAGGGATGTCCACCTCTATCCATTTTATGCTTCTATGAGCTTGGGTTCATTCCCTCTTTCCCACTCATGAATTGCTGATCTTAAGCCTCTGCTAAATATAGTTTCTGTTAATACACCTGAACATTAATCAATTTGGGCACAATCTTAGATAGTCCCTAAGACATTATTGAAAAAATGCATACTGCCATCCCAGAAGAGAAGCAGAACACGGGTAAATGAAATGCTCATTAGTCTACATGTGGTTTTGGTCATTTAACAATCCTGTTTTGTCTTCAGCTTTCTAAGAAGTACTGAGAGATATTTTTCACTGTCTACTTTTCTAACAAAATTTCACGGTGTTCTGAAAAGGACTTTTGGTGTGTGCTTGAGGAATTTGCTTGTCTAGTCTGAGAGAGCCATGTGATATAGTAACATTTTAACATCTCAGTACAGAGCTGATTCCCAGCTCTGTATTACTTTCTAAGGGTTAGTATGTAAATGACCTGTCTAAAGATTTGGGTTTTTTACAACCAACTGATATTTGTTACAAGTCAAAGGTCAAATATTTAAGTTCACTTGTGTAGTTGAAGAAAGCTGTGAAGTCATGGCACTAATTAACATTTTCAGTTAGATCTCCAGATTTCAGCTCTTTACTGTAGTGCAAAGGGATGAACAATGGAATTTGTGGAGCTTTGCTGTTGATTTCAAGGGGATTAGAAATCAGCTTCACAGAATCCATTACTTTAGCTTTTGATCTTCATATAATTCTCTACTGAAACACACACACATGTACTTTGATTTCTTTCTTTTATAGCTGAACTTCATACTTAAACATCTGACGTTTTTTGAACATACACATGCAAAAAAAAAGTTTCATGTGTCAGTTTTACAGGTTATTTTATTAATAATGCTGAATTGATACTGAGCATTTGCTGAAGGTAGACTTCATGGCATTAAGTGTGTGGGTGTTTATGGTCTCAGTACAGCAGACTCCAGATTCAGCTTGGAAACCTGGGTAATCTGAGTTTGCAAATAAAAACATAATCCTTATGGAGCAAGAGGAGTATGTGCATATACGCAAAGATATACATATATATTTGTATGTAATTCTGTATGTATGTATGTGGGTGTGTGGTGTAATTTCCCAGAAGACTGAAGTTACAGTAAGATTTCTATCTCCTGTCATATAAAATAAATAATCAATGCCAATAGTCAGAGTAGAAGAGTGTCTTTTATGCCAAAAAGCCTGACTTTTCATTCCAAACGTATTAGTGGCTGTCATTAAAAATAAAAAATCCTTAGTCAGTATTACTGCTTATTTTACACGCTGTGCTGAGCTGTGTCTCACTGATCAGGCTGTTTCAGCTTTGCTTATTCTGCAAACAGAGTAAGGATTGCTGCAAGTTAAACATGCTGTTGAAGTAAGGTACATGTAGAAAAAGATGTGCTTTGCCTTTCGTTCTAAACCCCTAGAGTGAGGATTTCTGTCTTACAAATGAAACCGATGATGGTATACCTCTTCTGAAGCAGTACGTTGGAGATAAGTCAGCCTCAGCAAAAAATAAGTGAGGACTCTGAATCATATAGAACTTTTTTTTACCGTTTGGTGAATAACTTGAGGTTGTATCATTTATTCAAGTAATCTCATTCATCACAGGTCTCATTGTGAGCATGTATACAGAAATCTTCTTGAAACTGTGGACAAGGCTTTAAATAATAAGTGCTATTGATGGCTGTAATTGCTGATAGGTAATTAATAATTTAAAAATCAGATTAACTGTTGTTCAAGCAGTGAAATAAGGACTCTGGAGCTTTACTCCAGGCATCTGTCTTTAACATCCCTCTGGCATTTGTTTGTTTAGCTTATTGAAGCAATCAAATTACCAAGAGTTTGGGGTAATTTAAAGTGAGCTCTGTGTATAATTTAAAGGAGATATTAATCATAATGTACATAAAACCTAACTTAAAGTCTACAGTAAGCATTATTTAATACAGTCAATTTTTGAAAGCAGTTTATTAAGGAAAGTTAACTTTTGATGTTGCCTAGAGAAAAGTTTAATTATGCACAGGAAATACGCAGCATGGTGTAGTTAATATTGACTAATTAACCTCTCTTTCTCTTTCATTTTCAGGAAAATATAAACATCAATGAAGCTTCCAGGTGCTTGGTGAAACACATAATTGCTAGTGAGAGTGATCCAGTTCAGTCTGTTGAACCAGATATTATAAAACCACACTTGAATTCTTCCAAGATTGTCAGTTGTTCAGCTTGCTTTAAATCCTAAGAGACTTCCAGACTATTACAAGAGCTGAACAACTATGATTCACAATTTATACTTTATCAAATGTACCCAGCCTGTACAGATTGTCCATAAGCAGATTGCTATTTTCTCAAAAATATGCTTACATTTTTCGATAATTTTTTGACAGCTAAAATTTATTATGAGCTCTTCATTGATAGCAACTATTCAAAACTGTCTTTGGCTACTGGTCAAATAAGACTCATGGCTGTGTTTTCCCAGTTGGGTGGTACTACCAGTGATATCAAAGCCTATTTCTTTGCAATGTGGTTTCTGAAAGCTCGTATTTGTGATGTGACTGCAGCAGTACCCTACTTGTCCATTGGTCCTCCAGCCTGTCTTCTCAACACCTTGACCAGGCAACCATCGTCATTGTACTGTTTTGTCACCCCTTGACCTTCAATGGTCTTCTTTCATATGAGGAAGATGGTGGTGACAATGAAAATATTGTTGTTTAGAAACAGACAACAATAACACAGTGAGACCTTCCCATTGCATGTTCAGTCTCCTGGGTGAAGTGACAGGATTGAACATGAAGCAACCTTTTACATCACTCAGTTCTTCAGATCTCAGCTTCTGAGGCTGAACCCTGATGTAGCATTGCCTCCCTCTTTCTGAAGAGTTACATTCTCATAGTTGTTATCATCGTCTCCAGATGAAGCAAAATGGAACAAGTCAAGGGTGAGGGGTGACAAAACAGGAAATCAGGGGTACAGTCTCATAGGTGAAGCAGCTGAGAGTTTTCAGAAGGGTTATCTATTCTATAAAGCCAGTATTTCCTCTGAAAAGCACTCACTGGTTCTGTTCCTGCCTCTCCTTCCTTCATGCCACAGATATCCCTATGTGATTAAACTTTATATATTCTATAAGTCCTTGCATGAATCCCTCCATTATGTTGATTCTCGTGGGAAAATTCACTATCCACACTATGAGGTAACAGCTGAACTTTTCAGGAATGCGTCTGTGTTGAATAGCAGGGTATTTGCTTTCTGAGAACTTTCTTCTAAAACCCACAATTTTATGAATTAACAAAGGAAGAAAAATGAAACAGACCTAAGAAAGTCTCCGGGAATATGTGCAGAATTTGTTGAGCTGTACTGTGGAAGTGAAATGGTTGATTTTCAGAGTCTCACAAAATATGCAGATTGGTGGAGTCATTCAGACAAGTGTGTCTAGACAAGAAGTCTTGACATCTGGCTGCAAGCCTCTGAAAGACAAACTTTGCCTGTCTCCTGCCATGGACAAATCACTCACATTTTCTTTTCCTACTCAGCCTTTTCCTTCCTAAACTGTGAACTCTCAGTGGTAGGAGATGTCTTCTGAGATTTGTTTCTTTCCTTAGAGATGCGTAACACCGTGGAGGGGAGGAGGCAGAATCTCATGACGTCTTGTGTTTGCAGATATCACTGCAATACGGCACTGATTACTTAGTTGGAAATGAAGGAGTGAAACTCTCAAACACTAGAAAACAGGTGTTGGGTAGGAAAACAAACAAACAAACAAACAAACATCCTCAAGCTGACCTTATCCTGTGAGACCTATGGAGTTTGTGTGCCTCTAAAGTTCATCCTATTACTTGTCAGTGTTAGGTTTATGGTTGGACTCAATGGTGTTAAAGGTCTTTTCCAACCTAAATGAGTCTATGATTCTATTACTGAATGATGTGTTACTTTATAGGCACTGCAGAGGAGAGCCCAGGACAGAGACACAGCTTTATATGCGCTCTTCCTAAAGCCTTGAATTGATATATTTTTGTCATAGAATCTTAGAATAAGAAAGCAAGGTCTATGGAATTAAAAATAAAGAAACACATGCTGAATTAATCTGCACACACACATAGACGTAAGGATCCATCTATATCATGAGCTGGCTTTTTAGAGGGAGAGTAATTTTCAAGTCATCTTGATAGCAGTGTTATCCTTTAACACCTGTGTTAAACATCCTTTAACTCCTGCTGTGATCTGCGTCAAATACCTTAACCTTTCTGCCTCAGTTTCCTCATCTATAAAATAGGGATTGATGTACACACCTACCTCACAGTACTCCTTGAAAGTTACTCTTGGCACTGTGCTTTGAAGATATATGTTATACAAATGCCAAGCTCTATTGCCGCTCAGAATGAAATATGTGTGCCCTCTAGCATGAATACATGGTGCTGTAATGCCTTAATGTTCTAAATCTACCCAGGGCTTGTCCATACTGCAACAATTAGTTTCAATTATTCCACCTCAGTTAAACCTAGTCGAGGTTATAAAGCAATGTGTGACTGCATGGCATGATTAAATTAGCTGCAAACAGAAAGGGGTGCAAACAGAAACTGTGGCTGCACTGATGTCATAGTACTAGTTTAATAATCTCAGCAACAAAGCTGCTATTCAGAGCTAGTGCCAGGTCAGTTATTTCAAATTAAAAATGTTATTTAAGTCAAGTTGTATGGATGCCTTATTAAGGATAACATTTAAGTCATACCTTGAGCCAATACTGTGGGGAACACAAGCACCTAGATATTCAGATGGCTTCTAAAGGGCTAAGTTTTCATGAGTTGAACCTCATGCTTTACTTATAAATCTGGGTGCCCCAGGTGAAGCACAGGAAGTTGTCATTTCTTGCAAAAATTATTTTGTGGTCAACTTTCAACAAACAGTAGTTGGTAATGTGTTTTAGTTATTTTCAGAAAACTTGTCTTTGATGGCTTCTAGCCAATATTCATTAAGCATAATGGTAACTTTCACAAATGTTTGAAAGCTAGGGCTAAAGATCTAGTATAAGAGTAACTAAAAAACTCACATAAATAAAACACATAAAGGACATCTAGATCTTGGGGTGTTTTTTTTTTTGCTTCACTGTATTCTTTAAACCTACTTTAAACTATGAACTCACCATCTGTTCCCCTTGTTTCTGTTGTGTCAGGTTTCACTGCAGTCACAGTTCTTAGGCAGATTTTCCACCTCTGGTAGATAGTGTTCAGAATTTGGCCAATTTCTAGACTAAAGACTGTACAAGGTATAAGTTCTAAAGTCATACATATTTGCACTGTAAGAGTTAGAACAGTATGATGAAGAATCAGGCCTCCTTAGGAGGTTACATAATTCCAGATGTTCATTTTTATTTGTACTGAAGTGATAAGAATCTCTCAAGTCTTTTTCTATAACAATAAAGGTGTGAATGTTACCTGGGTATCTAGCAAACAGCGCCTTCTTAGAAGTGGTTGTTGTAGGCAGGCCAGAATAAAAGTTTAATTTAGGATTAATGAGCTCAGTTTGTGCCAATACCCTTTCAGTAACAAATGTAAAATTTAATTACACTGTGTCAGTCCCTAACAGGTTGGATTTCCTTTTTTTTTATATTGATACATTCTGTGCTATGTCCTCTTTGCTGGTCTTTAGGGACCAGGCATCTTAATTGCATGGCCATATAAATATTAAATATTTTGTCCTTCTGTTTGCAATAAGTAATAAAAAACACAAGTCTCTATTGCCTTCCAAGTGAGCAAAGATACTGCGAAGTGGATTTAAAATTCATTTTCAGTCTAATTCTCCATAAATGCTCCTCTGTGTGTCCCAGCACCCGGAACCACAAGCTGATGCTGAGGTGCTGGGCATGGAAGATCAGCTGAAACACTAATGAAAAATGGTGGTTGAGCATCTCCACCCCAAGGCTTCATTTACCAACTCAGCCACAACACCAGTAATGACAGAATGTCTTTCATTTTCCATCTTTGAAGCTCCATACAAACAAAATTTCATGATCCTAAATACCTTGGGAAGCTCATACATATTACTGATGGGAAATGGATGGAGTGAAAGGTAAATATTACTCTCTTATTCCAGAAAGATCATAATTTATTTGACCAAGTGTTTTCAGCTCTGAAAATCAGGCTTTGCTCTTCTTATGCACCATTTTTTTAGATCACGTATTTTCATTGAACTATTCTGTTCAGGAACAGTTATTCCCAACAGTACCTTGTGTATGCAGCTTAAATTGTTGTACATCAATATTTTATCTTAAGACTTTTTTTTTGGCTTCTATTTTAACCTGCCTGACCATATAAAAGTGGGAGGGAGGGAACGAGGGAGAAAGTGCATGTTTAAATAGCAGCTTTGTTTTACTTAAAAAAGCTTGTCTGGCTGGATGAAGTGAAATTGGTAAATACATGTGAGAAGTTCAAATTTATGTCAATTAGCAGGAAATAATCAATGAAAATACATTTTACCGCACCAATATTTATGCATGTGACCGCAGGTTCTATTGTAATAAAAGATGATATTTCTAACAAAACATGGAATATCAGTGTTTTGTGAAATTGATTCATTAACCAAGGTAAGCACATACAAGTAGCCACAAGCTAATTCAGCTTTCCTTATATGTAGCCCATCTCTGAGATGTGTATATATATACACATCTTGATATGAGTATATATATGTATTAATAGTTTAATTTAGACAGTTTGCTTTCCATACAACCTCTCTTTTAAACCATCCAGGTTAGTGTTTGACATTGATTAAAGGACTGCATATCTGAGACAGAAACTTCCCAACTTGTGTCCCTTTATCATCCTAACTAAAAGAGGGCAGCTTTAGACTAGATGTAAGGAAGAAATCTTTTACCATGAGGGTGATGAAACACTGGCACAGGTTGCCCAGAGAGGTGGTAGATGCCCCATCCCTGGAAACATTCAAGGCCAGGTTGGATGGGGCTCTGAGCAACCTGATCGAGTTGAAGATGTCCCTGCTCATTGCAGGGCGGTTGGACTGGATGGCCTTTAAAGGTCCCTTCCAACCCAAACTATTGTGTGGTTCTGTGATTTGATATGCAATTCCAGATGCAGTTTTTATGGCACCAGCTCTTCAAAGAACCTCAGTTCAAAGTCTGATTTTACAGGTAGAATTTTTGGTTCACAAACAGATGTATCATCAGTTTGGGGGCTCATTATTAACCACACACTCAATTCTTGGAGGTCTAGCTGGGTAATAAATGATCTACATTTGCAAACAGGGCATCTGCATGTCTAGGACGTAGTAACTGCATTTGTCTTCAGCTGTCAGGGCAAGCTGGTACCTGCAGCAATGTTGCACACTTGACCTTTCACAATTCCCTAGAAATATTAGATTGTGTTATTATTTAAAAAAAAAAAATAAGAAAAATAAAGAAGATGCTTGTCTACAGTATGAGCCTAGTACTTATTTTACAGTTTTCAGTTTTTCTGCAACAACAACAACAAAAAAATTAACATTCTGGTTTCATTGCCTTTTTTCATAATGCATCCTGAAATTCTCACACCCTATGGCTGGTGGTGCTGCAACACCCACAACCAAATCTGTTGCAGCTACACGGACCAATAGACTCATAACGAGGAAATATCTTTGACTGCACAGTTTGGGAATACTCATTTCCTGAAAATCATCGCCTTTACAGTTGCAGTGCATCAGCTGCCTAATTAAGATTGGAATCTCTGTGTTTTATGTTTCAAATGGAATAATAATAGTTTACAAAGATAAGAGATTAAACTGAGCAAAGCCACAGCACGAGACTCCCTAGAGTGGAAACTAAGCAAATGAACATCTCCTGGTAGACTTCTCTGCATGTCAATAGCAGGACAAAGTTGTTCTAGCCTGATATTTGCCTTGTTTCTTGCAGGAAATGAGCTTTCAGTTAAGCCATAGTAGCTCAATTCCACAGCAACTGGTAATATCTGCATCTGGCACCTGCAGAGTTTAAGTAGTTTTAAAAGACAAGCTACAATTTCTCTCAGAAATGGCAACTTTGTTAAAGGTTTAAAAGTCAGAAGTGCCTAAATATTTTCTTGGGTACATAAAAGGTAATTTTGGACATGTAGCTCCCATGCTAACTTATCCATGATCTTCTGGTTTTCTGAATTCATGTCTTTGGATTTCGAAAGGCATGCAAGGAAGGAAAGGGTCACTGCAAGCTGTTCATTTAACAAAGATGCTTTGGCTGCATCCAAAGTCCTGCAAAGGAGGTGAACATAAAGAACAAGGAGGCAAGGGATGCAACCGATCAGGGTGGACTGAAGCATATGAGACTGGTCCAGGTCCAATCCAAGGGCAATGAAAGATGCTCAACAAGTTCCACAGCAAAATGCAGAAATTGCTCAGTGAAAAACTGGTGCAGTGTTAAGCTTTTATCACTTAGAGGTCTACGAATTTTCTAGGGCACAAAGAGCTGAGTTTTTACCTTGTGTGCCTTGAAATTTGCTCCTTTACTGGCTACCTTGCCAAAAATGCATAAGTTCTTTCAGGAATTCTCTCTCTTTGGCCTTTGGTGCCATCTCATCTGCTTGTCGTGACACTTTGGTGAGGAGCTTTTACCAGAGTCGTTAGGACTGAGGCTGTCATGATTTAGCCCCAGCCAGAATCAAAGCACCACACAGCTGCTTGCACACTCCCTTGCAGCAGGATGGAGGGAAGAGAACTGGAAGGGTAATAGTGAGAAAACTCATGGGTTGAGATAAGAACAGTTTCATAATTCAAATAAAATATATTAATACTACTAATAAAGGAAATGTAATACTACAAAAAGGAAAATAACACAGAGAGAGAAATAAAACCTAAGAAAGACAAGTGATGCAAAATAAAACAATTGCTCATCACCAACTGACCGATGCTCAGCCAGTCCCCGAGCAGCAACCCTCAGGCCAACCTCCCCTCTGTTTATTGCTGAGCATGATGTCATAGAATCATAGAATCATTACGGTTGGAAGAGACCTCAAAGATCATCAAGTCCAACCATATACCCAATGCCACCATGCCCGCTAAACCTACTAAACTATGTCTTGGAACATCACATCTAAATGTTTTTTGAACACCTCCAGGGATGGTGACTCCACCACCTCCCTGGGGAGCCCGTTCCAGTGCCTAACGACTCTAACAGTGCAG